>NC_090440.1:1542839879-1543141287 GCF_031143425.1 Pleurodeles waltl
CATGGTCATTGGGCATAGTGGCATGTAGGGGGGCACAAATCAGGCCCCCCTATGCCACAAAAAATGTTTTAAAAAAATACTTACCTGAACTTACCTTAATGTCCCTGGGGTGGGTCCCTCCATCCTTGGGTGTCCTCCTGGGGTGGGCAAGGGTGGCAGGGGGTGTCCCTGGGGGCAGGGGAGGGCACCTCTGGGCTCATTCTGAGCCCACAGGTCCCTTAACGCCTGCCCTGACCCAGGCGTTAAAATCCGGCACTAATGCGGGTTTTTTAGACCCGCCCACTCCCGGGCGTCATTTTTGCCCGGGAGTATAAATAAGACGCATATGCATCGGAGTCATTTTTTAAGACGGGAACGCCTACCTTGCATATCATTAAGGCCAGGAAGGTGTTCACGCCAAAAAATGACGCTAACTCCATGAACTTTGGCGCTAGACGCGTCTAACGCCAAAGTATAAATATGGAGTTAGTTTTGCGTCGAATTTGCGTCGAAAAAAACGACACAAATTCGGCGCAAACGGAGTATAAATATGCCCCCCAATATCAATTTATGATAATAGATTATATTTTTATCTTTAAAATGACACAAAACAAATAAAATTGGATAAGGGGAACCGGAGATATGCATTTTTAAAGAATTATTGTTTTCTAGAGCATAGAAACAAAACGCACCAATCTGGTCATCTGGTCGCACCTCGACTGGGGCAAAGTCAAAGTTTAAGGCCAACCGCGATGGAGCCCGGCTCGGCTACAGCCCGCGGGAGGCCTCAGTCAAAAGTTTACCTTAGGACTTAGACGTTTTTCTGAAGATTTTCTTTAGCGGGACGAACCTGCCAGTTCAATCCAACCTCCTGGAACTCTTCCTCGGATAAGCGTCGCAGGAGCCCTCGGTGGAGATTTTTACCTTCGGACTTAATCGTTTTTTCGAGGTGAAAATCCTTCGACAGTGGCAAACCTGGATCTTGATCAGACATCCTTGGAACTCTCCTCGGATACGCTGGCTGGGAGGTCCCGGTCATCTTCCTACGTTCGGACTTAGTCTCTTTTTTGGAGCTTTTCTTCACCGGGACGAACCTGCAAGTCAGGCCAGGTCGCAGTTGAGGCAAGCCGGCTAGAGTTGCTGCAGTGAGTCAGTCCCTCTATGTAGCGTTTTTTTCGAAAGTTCTCCAAACTTCTGGATCTTCTTCCAGATGTTCTTTTAAGTTTCTTTTGGGGTCCACAGCTCACCCCAAGGTTCCAGAAGCTCTGAGATGCTCCTGGGGGGGTGTGGACTACAACTCCCAGAATGCACCTGGCGCAAACTCCTTTTTGGCCACTGGACAGTGGTCAGCTGGTTGGTTTCTTCAGGAGTTGTTGCAGGGGACTCTGGTTAGCACATTTTCACCTGTAGCAAACAGGAAGTCCCTCCTTGAACCAGTTGAAGCCAGGCAAAGTCCTTCTTGTGGTGAAGCCCAAGTGTGCAACCGGTGCAGTCCTTCCGAGTGTAGGGTCCAGGTGCAGGCCAGGGGTCCATCAGGGCAGTCCTTCTCCTATAGTTCTTCCTTGTTGGAATCTGATGGGGATCTGAGGTGTGGGTGCAGGTCTGCCAGTTTTATCCCTGCTCCTGGGTGAAAAACAGGGGGGTCCTGGTTCTCCAATCAGGCGCAGGGTCCTTCCCTCTGTGATGACCACTTCCTGGGAAGTGTGGCAAAAATAAATCCCAGGGAGCAACATTCCCCAAAAAGTCATCATGGCTGAAAGTGATTTTTGGAGGTTACACCTGGCTGAGCCCACCCACTGGTGTGGCTGAAAATCCTAAACACTACCCTCTCCTGCCCTCTCCTAATCTAATCAAGGGGGCACCTAATTGTCTGGGTTTGCAGGATGTGAGGGTGTTGCTGGGTTGCTCCAAATGTCCTTCTCTGTCTTTGAAGACCAGTTTGGCAGCCCTGCCCCTTCCTGCTTCACCATCTGCTGAGGGGAGATTCCCCCAGGCATATCTCTTTGTGTGGAGCCAGGCTACTTCACACCTCATCAAGTCAGCCTGGCCAGGCTGCCAGAGGCTGGCCAATCAGAGCACAGCAGCAAAAACACTGCAGGGCTGAAGTTGGCAACTTTTCAGGTAAAGTTGAAAACTCTTTACCTGAACAAGTTATATTACATTCAACAATTGGAAGTTGTGGGATTTTTTATAACAATTAAGTTGATACCAAACATCTGGTATCTGTTACTTAAGGGGACTTTAAAAGTTAAAATAAAGTCTCCCCATTCTAGCCTATGGAGGCCATTCACTACAATGAGGGAAAACAAATGTGGCTGTTTTACCTAACCAGGGCTTATAAAACTATTTTTATAAGGTCCCTGCTTATATTTACATGGCACCCAGCCCTAGGGACACATATGGCACACCTTAGGGGTGACTTATATGTAAAAATAAGGTAGTTTAAGACTTTGGAACCACTTTTAATTCCAAAGTTGAATTTGCATATAATGTTAATTTAATTGCCTTTGAAATGACACTGGGCACCTCAGCAGTGCACCTATGGGTGCTCTACCTATGCTGGGGACCTAAACCTACATGCCCTACCATATACTAGGGACTTATAGGTAGGTTGACTTAGCCAATTATAATTAGCCTAATTTGCATACTGATTTTACACAGAGCACAGGCCCTGGGACTGGTTAGCAGTACCCAGGGCACCATCAGAGTCAGGAAAACACCAGCAAAAAGTGGGAAATGGGGGTAAAAGGTTAGGGGGACTCTGCAATCAGCCCTGTTCCAGTGCTGCAGTCCCACTAGTAGCATTTGATGTACAGGCCCTGGGCACCTCTAGTGCACTTTACTAGGGACTTACCAGTACATCAAATATGCCAATCATGGATAAACCAATCAACAGTACACTTTACACAGACAGCATATGGACTTTAGCACTGGTTAGCAGTAGTAAAGAGCCCAGAGTCCTAAAGCCAACAAACACAGGTCAGAAAAAATAGGAGGTATGAGGAAAAAAGACTGGGGATGACCCTGCAAAAAGGGCCATTTCCAACACTGACCTATACATGTCCAAGTACACAAACAATGAGCAGACAAGTACATGTCTACTTGCAGTGTGTCTACCTGCATTTGCCGAACATACACCTTCACTTTGTCCAGAGGGGACCCCACAGCCTTGATAAGTGAGTGAGGTTGCAGTACTTGGGGTGTTCTGCAGTCCGGCAATGTAATCCATCTCAGAAGAGACCTTCATGTCTCCCTAAAAAATTGTGGCTCTTCTTCTACTTTGAGATCACACTTTGTAGGGACTGTAATTAACCCCTTCGCTGCCAGGCCTTTTCCCCCTCCTGTGCCGAGCCTTTTTTTGGCTATTTGGAGCAGTTCGCGCTTAGGCCCTAATAACTTTTTGTTCACATAAGCTACCCACGCCAAATTTGCGTCCTTTTTTTCCAACATCCTAGGGATTCTAGAGGTACCCAGACTTTGTGGGTTCTCCAGAAGGAGGCCAAGAAATTAGCCAAAATACATTGAAAAATTCGATAAAAATGATACCTCACTTGTGTGGGTAGGCCTAGCGCCCGCGACAGGATATGCCCCAAAACACAACGTGGACACATCATAGAAAACAGAGCTGTTTTTAGCAAAGTGCCAACCTGTAGATTTTGGCCTCTAGCTCAGCCGGCACCTAGGGAAACCTACCAAACCTGTGCATTTCTGAAAACTAGAGACCTAGGGGAATCCAAGATGGGGTGACTTGTGTGGCTCGGACCAGGTTCTGTTACCCAGAATCCTTTGCAAACCTCAAAATTTGGCTAAAAAAACACATGTTCCTCACATTTCTGTGGCAGAAAGTTCTGGAATCTGAGAGGAGCCACAAATTTCCTTCCACCCAGCATTTCCCCACGTCTCCCGATAAAAATGATACCTCACTTGTGTGGGTAGGCCTAGCGCCCGCGACAGGAAACGCCCCAAAGCGCAACGTGGACACATCCAAATTTTTGAAGGAAAACAGAGGTGTTTTTTGCAAAGTGCCTACCTGTAGATTTTGGCCTGTAGCTCAGCCACCACCTAGGGAAACCTACCAAACCTGTGCATTTCTGAAAACTAGAGACCTAGGGGAATCCAAGATGGGGTGACTTGTGTGTCTCGGACCAGGTTCTGTTACCCAGAATCCTTTGCAAACCTCAAAATTTGGCTAAAAAAACACATTTTCCTCACATTTCTGTGGCATAAAGTTCTGGAATCTGAGAGGAGCCACAAATTTCCTTCCACCCAGCGTTCCCCCACGTCTCCCGATAAAAATGATACCTCACTTGTGTGGGTAGGCCTAGCGCCCGCGACAGGAATCGCCCCAAAGCGCAACGTGGACACATCCAAATTTTTGAAGGAAAACAGAGGTGTTTTTTCCAAAGTGCCTACCTGTAGATTTTGGCCTGTAGCTCAGCCGCCACCTACGAAAACTTACCAAACCTGTGCATTTCTGAAAACTAGAGACCTAGGGAAATCCAAGATGGGGTGACTTGTGTGGCTCGGACCAGGTTCTGTTACCCAGAATCCTTTGCAAACCTCAAAATTTGGCTAAAAAAACACATGTTCCTCACATTTCTGTGGCAGAAAGTTCTGTAATCTGAGAGGAGCCACAAATTTCCTTCCACCCAGCATTCCCCCACGTCTCCCGATACAAATGATACCTCACTTGTGTGGGTAGGCCTAGCGCCCGCGACAGGAAACGCCCCAAAGCGCAACGTGGACACATCCAAATTTTTGAAGGAAAACAGAGGTGTTTTTTGCAAAGTGCCTACCTGTAGATTTTGGCCTGTAGCTCAGCCGCCACCTAGGGAAACCTACCAAACCTGTGCATTTCTGAAAACTAGAGACCTAGGGGAATCCAAGATGGGGTGACTTGTGTGGCTCGGACCAGGTTCTGTTACCACGAATCCGTTGCAAACCTCAAAATTTGGCTAAAAAAAACACATGTTCCTCACATTTCTGTGGCAGAAAGTTCTGGAATCTGAGAGTAGCCACAAATTTCCTTCCACCCAGCGTTCCCCCTCGTCTCCCGATAAAAATGATACCTCACTTGTATGGGTAGGCCTAGCGCCTGCGACAGGAAACGTCCCAAAGTGCAACGTGGACACATCCACATTTTTGAAAGAAAACAAAGGTGTTTTTTGCAAAGTGCCTACCTGTAGATTTTGGCCTGTAGCTCAGCCGCCACCTAGGGAAATCTACCAAACCTGTGCATTTCTGAAAACTAGAGACCTAGGGGAATCCAAGATGGGGTGACTTGTGTGGCTCGGACCAGGTTCTGTTACCCAGAATCCTTTGCAAACCTCAAAATTTGGCTAAAAAAACACATGTTCCTCACATTTCTGTGGCAGAAAGTTCTGGAATCTGAGAGGAGCCACAAATTTCCTTCCACCCAGCGTTCCTCCACGTGTCCCGATAAAAATGATACCTCACATGTGTGGGTAGGCCTAGCGCCCGAGACAGGAAACGCCCCAAAGCGCAACGTGGACACATCCAAATTTTTTAAGGAAAACAGAGGTGTTTTTTGCAAAGTGCCTACCTGTAGATTTTGGCCTGTAGCTCAGCCGCCACCTAGGGAAACCTATCAAACCTGTGCATTTCTGAAAACTAGAGACATAGGGGAATCCAAGATGGGGTGACTTGTGTGTCTCGGACCAGGTTCTGTTACCCAGAATCCTTTTCAAACCTCAAAATTTGGCTAAAAAAACACATGTTCCTCTCATTTCTGTGGCAGAAAGTTCTGGAATCTGAGAGGAGCCACAAATTTCCTTCCACCCAGCGTTCCCCCTTGTCTCCCGATAAAAATGATACCTCAGTTGTATGGGTAGGCCTAGCGCCTGCGACAAGAAACGTCCCAAAGTGCAACGTGGACACATCCACATTTTTGAAAGAAAACAAAGGTGTTTTTTGCAAAGTGCCTACCTGTAGATTTTGGCCTGTAGCTCAGCCGCCACCTAGGGAAATCTACCAAACCTGTGCATTTCTGAAAACTAGAGACCTAGGGGAATCCAAGATGGGGTGACTTGTGTGGCTCGGACCAGGTTCTGTTACCCAGAATCCTTTGCAAACCTCAAAATTTGGCTAAAAAAACACATGTTCCTCACATTTCTGTGGCAGAAAGTTCTGGAATCTGAGAGGAGCCACAAATTTCCTTCCACCCAGCGTTCCTCCACGTGTCCCGATAAAAATGATACCTCACTTGTGTGGGTAGGCCTAGCGCCCGAGACAGGAAACGCCCCAAAGCGCAACGTGGACACATCCAATTTTTTTAAGGAAAACAGAGGTGTTTTTTGCAAAGTGCCTACCTGTAGATTTTGGCCTGTAGCTCAGCCGCCACCTAGGGAAACCTATCAAACCTGTGCATTTCTGAAAACTAGAGACCTAGGGGAATCTAAGATGGGGTGACTTGTGTGTCTCGGACCAGGTTCTGTTACCCAGAATCCTTTGCAAACCTAAAAATTTGGCTAAAAAAACACATGTTCCTCACATTTCTGTGGCAGAAAGTTCTAGAATCTGAGAGGAGCCACAAATTTCCTTCCACCCAGCGTTCCCCCACGTCTCCCGATAAAAATGATACCTCACTTGTGTGGGTAGGCCTAGCGCCCGCGACAGGAATCGCCCCAAAGCGCAACGTGGACACATCCAAATTTTTGAAGGAAAACAGAGGTGTTTTTTCCAAAGTGCCTACCTGTAGATTTTGGCCTGTAGCTCAGCCGCCACCTACGAAAACTTACCAAACCTGTGCATTTCTGAAAACTAGAGACCTAGGGAAATCCAAGATGGTGTGTCTTGTGTGGCTCGGACTAGGTTCTGTTACCCAGAATCCTTTGCAAACCTCAAAATTTGGCTAAAAAAACACATGTTCCTCACATTTCTGTGGCAGAAAGTTCTGGAATCTGAGAGGAGCCACAAATTTCCTTCCACCCAGCGTTCCCCCACGTCTCCCGATAAAAATGATACCTCACTTGTGTGGGTAGGCCTAGCGCCCGCGACAGGAAACGCCCCAAAGCGCAATGTGGACACATCCAAATTTTTTAAGGAAAACAGGTGTTTTTTGCAATGTGCCTACCTGTAGATTTTGGCCTGTAGCTCAGCCGCCACCTAGGGAAACCTACCAAACCTGTGCATTTCTGAAAACTAGAGACCTAGGGGAATCCAAGATGGGGTGACTTGTGGGGTTCGGACCAGGTTCTGTTTCCCAGAATCCTTTGCAAACCTCAAAATTTGGCTAAAAAAACACATGTTCCTCACATTTCTGTGGCAGAAAGTTCTGGAATCTGAGAGGAGCCACAAATTTCCTTCCCCCCAGCGTTCCCCCACGTCTCCCGATAAAAATGATACCTCACTTGTGTGGGTAGGCCTAGCGCCCGCGACAGGAAACGCCCCAAAGCGCAACGTGGACACATCCAAATTTTTGAAGGAAAACAGAGGTGTTTTTTGCAAAGTGCCTACCTGCAGATTTTGGCCTGTAGCTCAGCCGCCACCTAGGGAAACCTACCAAACCTGTGCATTTCTGAAAAGTAGAGACCTAGGGGAATCCAAGATGGGGTGACTTGTGTGGCTCAGACCAGGTTCTGTTACCCAGAATCCTTTGCAAACCTCAAAATTTGGCTAAAAAAACACATGTTCCTCACATTTCTGTGGCAGAAAGTTCTGGAATCTGAGAGGAGCCACAAATTTCCTTCCACCCAGCGTTCCCCCATGTCTCCCGATAAAAATGATACCTCACTTGTGAGGGTAGGCCTAGCACCCGCGACAGGAAACGCCCCAAAGCGCAACGTGGACACATCCAAATTTTTGAAGGAAAACAGAGGTGTTTTTTGCAATGTGCCTACCTGTAGATTTTGGCCTGTAGCTCAGCCGCCACCTAGGGAAACCTACCAAACCTGTGCATTTCTGAAAACTAGAGACCTAGGGGAATCCAAGATGGGGTGACTTGTGTGGCTCGGACCAGGTTCTGTTACCCAGAATCCTTTGCAAACCTCAAAATTTGGCAAAAAAAAAAAATGTTCCTCACATTTCTGTGGCAGAGAGTTCTGGAATCTGAGAGGAGCCACAAATTTCCTTCCACCCAGCGTTCCCCCACGTCTCCCGATAAAAATGATACCTCACTTGTGAGGGTAGGCCTAGCGCCTGCAACAGGAAACGCCCCAAAGCGCAACGTGGACACATCCATATTTTTGAAGGAAAACAGAGGTGTTTTTTGCAAAATGCCTACCTGTAGATTTTGGCCTGTAGCTCAGCCGCCACCTACGAAAACTTACCAAACCTGTGCATTTCTGAAAACTAGAGACCTAGGGAAATCCAAGATGGGGTGACTTGTGTGGCTCGGACCAGGTTCTGTTACCCAGAATCCTTTGCAAACCTCAAAATTTGGCTAAAAAAACACATGTTCCTCACATTTCTGTGGCAGAAAGTTCTGGAATCTGAGAGGAGCCACAAATTTCCTTCCACCCAGCGTTCCCCCATGTCTCCCGATAAAAATGATACCTCACTTGTGAGGGTAGGCCTAGCACCCGCGACAGGAAACGCCCCAAAGCGCAACGTGGACACATCCAAATTTTTGAAGGAAAACAGAGGTGTTTTTTGCAATGTGCCTACCTGTAGATTTTGGCCTGTAGCTCAGCCGCCACCTAGGGAAACCTACCAAACCTGTGCATTTCTGAAAACTAGAGACCTAGGGGAATCCAAGATGGGGTGACTTGTGTGGCTCGGACCAGGTTCTGTTACCCAGAATCCTTTGCAAACCTCAAAATTTGGCAAAAAAAAAACATGTTCCTCACATTTCTGTGGCAGAGAGTTCTGGAATCTGAGAGGAGCCACAAATTTCCTTCCACCCAGCGTTCCCCCACGTCTCCCGAAAAAAATGATACCTCACTTGTGAGGGTAGGCCTAGCGCCTGCAACAGGAAACGCCCCAAAGCGCAACGTGGACACATCCATATTTTTGAAGGAAAACAGAGGTGTTTTTTGCAAAATGCCTACCTGTAGATTTTGGCCTGTAGCTCAGCCGCTACCTACGAAAACTTACCAAACCTGTGCATTTCTGAAAACTAGAGACCTAGGGAAATCCAAGATGGGGTGACTTGTGTGGGTCGGACCAGGTTCTGTTACCCAGAATCCTTTGCAAACCTCAAAATTTGGCTAAAAAAACACATGTTCCTCACATTTCTGTGGCAGAAAGTTCTGGAATCTGAGAGGAGCCACAAATTTCCTTCCACCCAGCGTTCCCCCATGTCTCCCGATAAAAATGATACCTCACTTGTGAGGGTAGGCCTAGCGCCTGCAACAGGAAACGCCCCAAAGCGCAACGTGGACACATCCATATTTTTGAAGGAAAACAGAGGTGTTTTTTGCAAAGTGCCTACCTGTAGATTTTGGCCTGTAGCTCAGCCGCCACCTAGGGAAACCAACCAAACCTGTGCATTTCTGAAAACTAGAGACCTAGGGGAATCCAAGATGGGGTGACTTGTGTGGCTCGGACCAGGTTCTGTTACCCAGAATCCTTTGCAAACCTCAAAATTTGGCTAAAAAAAACACATGTTCCTCACATTTCTGTGGCAGAAAGTTCTGGAATCTGAGAGGAGCCACAAATTTCCTTCCACCCAGCGTTCCCCCACGTCTCCCGATAAAAATGATACCTCACTTGTGTGGGTAGGCTTAGCGCCCGCGACAGGAGACGCCCCAAAGTGCAACGTGGACACATCAAAATTATTGAAAGAAAACAGAGGTGTTTTTTGCAAAGTGCCTACCTGTAGATTTTGGCCTGTAGCTCAGCCGCCACCTAGGGAAACCTACCAAACCTGTGCATTTCTGAAAACTAGAGACCTAGGGGAATCCAAGATGGGGTGACTTGTGTGGCTCGGACCAGGTTCTGTTACCCAGAATCCTTTGCAAACCTCAAAATTTGGTTAAAAAAACACATGTTCCTCACATTTCTGTGGCAGAAAGTGCTGGAATCTGAGAGGAGCCACAAATTTCCTTCCACCCAGCATTCCCCCACGTCTCCCGATACAAATGATACCTCACTTGTGTGGGTAGGCCTAGCGCCCGCGACAGGAAACGCCCCAAAGCGCAACGTGGACACATCCAAATTTTTTAAGGAAAACAGAGGTGTTTTTTGCAAAGTGTCTACCTGTAGATTTTGGCCTGTAGCTCAGCCGCCACCTAGGGAAACCTATCAAACCTGTGCATTTCGGAAAACTAGAGACCTAGGGGAATCCAAGATGGGGTGACTTGTGTGTCTCGGACCAGGTTCTGTTACCCAGAATCCTTTGCAAACCTAAAAATTTGGCTAAAAAAACACATGTTCCTCACATTTCTGTGGCAGAAAGTTCTGGAATCTGAGAGGAGCCACAAATTTCCTTCCACCCAGCGTTCCCCCACGTCTCCCGATAAAAATTATACCTCACTTGTGTGGGTAGGCCTAGCGCCTGCGACAGGAATCGCCCCAAAGCGCAACGTGGACACATCCAAATTTTTGAAGGAAAACAGAGGTGTTTTTTCCAAAGTGCCTACCTGTAGATTTTGGCCTGTAGCTCAGCCGCCACCTACGAAAACTTACCAAACCTGTGCATTTCTGAAAACTAGAGACCTAGGGAAATCCAAGATGGGGTGACTTGTGTGGCTCGGACCAGGTTCTGTTACCCAGAATCCTTTGCAAACCTCAAAATTTGGCTAAAAAAACACATGTTCCTCACATTTCTGTGGCAGAAAGTTCTGGAATCTGAGAGGAGCCACAAATTTCCTTCCACCCAGCGTTCCCCCACGTCTCCCGATAAAAATGATACCTCACTTGTGTGGGTAGGCCTAGCGCCCGCGACAGGAAACGCCCCAAAGCGCAATGTGGACACATCCAAATTTTTGAAGGAAAACAGAGGTGTTTTTTGCAATGTGCCTACCTGTAGATTTTGGCCTGTAGCTCAGCCGCCACCTAGGGAAACCTACCAAACCTGTGCATTTCTGAAAACTAGAGACCTAGGGGAATCCAAGATGGGGTGACTTGTGGGGTTCGGACCAGGTTCTGTTTCCCAGAATCCTTTGCAAACCTCAAAATGTGGCTAAAAAAACACATGTTCCTCACATTTCTGTGGCAGAAAGTTCTGGAATCTGAGAGGAGCCACAAATTTCCTTCCCCCCAGCGTTCCCCCACGTCTCCCGATAAAAATGATACCTCACTTGTGTGGGTAGGCCTAGCGCCCGCGACAGGAAACGCCCCAAAGCGCAACGTGGACACATCCAAATTTTTGAAGGAAAACAGAGGTGTTTTTTGCAAAGTGCCTACCTGCAGATTTTGGCCTGTAGCTCAGCCGCCACCTAGGGAAACCTACCAAACCTGTGCATTTCTGAAAACTAGAGACCTAGGGGAATCCAAGATGGGGTGACTTGTGTGGCTCAGACCAGGTTCTGTTACCCAGAATCCTTTGCAAACCTCAAAATTTGGCTAAAAAAACACATGTTCCTCACATTTCTGTGGCAGAAAGTTCTGGAATCTGAGAGGAGCCACAAATTTCCTTCCACCCAGCGTTCCCCCATGTCTCCCGATAAAAATGATACCTCACTTGTGAGGGTAGGCCTAGCACCCGCGACAGGAAACGCCCCAAAGCGCAACGTGGACACATCCAAATTTTTGAAGGAAAACAGAGGTGTTTTTTGCAATGTGCCTACCTGTAGATTTTGGCCTGTAGCTCAGCCGCCACCTAGGGAAACCTACCAAACCTGTGCATTTCTGAAAACTAGAGACCTAGGGGAATCCAAGATGGGGTGACTTGTGTGGCTCGGACCAGGTTCTGTTACCCAGAATCCTTTGCAAACCTCAAAATTTGGCAAAAAAAAAACATGTTCCTCACATTTCTGTGGCAGAGAGTTCTGGAATCTGAGAGGAGCCACAAATTTCCTTCCACCCAGCGTTCCCCCACGTCTCCCGAAAAAAATGATACCTCACTTGTGAGGGTAGGCCTAGCGCCTGCAACAGGAAACGCCCCAAAGCGCAACGTGGACACATCCATATTTTTGAAGGAAAACAGAGGTGTTTTTTGCAAAATGCCTACCTGTAGATTTTGGCCTGTAGCTCAGCCGCTACCTACGAAAACTTACCAAACCTGTGCATTTCTGAAAACTAGAGACCTAGGGAAATCCAAGATGGGGTGACTTGTGTGGGTCGGACCAGGTTCTGTTACCCAGAATCCTTTGCAAACCTCAAAATTTGGCTAAAAAAACACATGTTCCTCACATTTCTGTGGCAGAAAGTTCTGGAATCTGAGAGGAGCCACAAATTTCCTTCCACCCAGCGTTCCCCCATGTCTCCCGATAAAAATGATACCTCACTTGTGAGGGTAGGCCTAGCGCCTGCAACAGGAAACGCCCCAAAGCGCAACGTGGACACATCCATATTTTTGAAGGAAAACAGAGGTGTTTTTTGCAAAGTGCCTACCTGTAGATTTTGGCCTGTAGCTCAGCCGCCACCTAGGGAAACCAACCAAACCTGTGCATTTCTGAAAACTAGAGACCTAGGGGAATCCAAGATGGGGTGACTTGTGTGGCTCGGACCAGGTTCTGTTACCCAGAATCCTTTGCAAACCTCAAAATTTGGCTAAAAAAACACATGTTCCTCACATTTCTGTGGCAGAAAGTTCTGGAATCTGAGAGGAGCCACAAATTTCCTTCCACCCAGCGTTCCCCCACGTCTCCCGATAAAAATGATACCTCACTTGTGTGGGTAGGCTTAGCGCCCGCGACAGGAGACGCCCCAAAGTGCAACGTGGACACATCAAAATTATTGAAAGAAAACAGAGGTGTTTTTTGCAAAGTGCCTACCTGTAGATTTTGGCCTGTAGCTCAGCCGCCACCTAGGGAAACCTACCAAACCTGTGCATTTCTGAAAACTAGAGACCTAGGGGAATCCAAGATGGGGTGACTTGTGTGGCTCGGACCAGGTTCTGTTACCCAGAATCCTTTGCAAACCTCAAAATTTGGCTAAAAAAACACATGTTCCTCACATTTCTGTGGCAGAAAGTGCTGGAATCTGAGAGGAGCCACAAATTTCCTTCCACCCAGCATTCCCCCACGTCTCCCGATACAAATGATACCTCACTTGTGTGGGTAGGCCTAGCGCCCGCGACAGGAAACGCCCCAAAGCGCAACGTGGACACATCCAAATTTTTTAAGGAAAACAGAGGTGTTTTTTGCAAAGTGTCTACCTGTAGATTTTGGCCTGTAGCTCAGCCGCCACCTAGGGAAACCTATCAAACCTGTGCATTTCGGAAAACTAGAGACCTAGGGGAATCCAAGATGGGGTGACTTGTGTGTCTCGGACCAGGTTCTGTTACCCAGAATCCTTTGCAAACCTAAAAATTTGGCTAAAAAAACACATGTTCCTCACATTTCTGTGGCAGAAAGTTCTGGAATCTGAGAGGAGCCACAAATTTCCTTCCACCCAGCGTTCCCCCACGTCTCCCGATAAAAATGATACCTCACTTGTGTGGGTAGGCCTAGCGCCTGCGACAGGAATCGCCCCAAAGCGCAACGTGGACACATCCAAATTTTTGAAGGAAAACAGAGGTGTTTTTTGCAAAATGCCTACCTGTAGATTTTGGCCTGTAGCTCAGCCGCCACCTAGGGAAACCTACCAAACCTGTGCATTTCTGAAAACTAGAGACCTAGGGGCATCCAATATGGGGTGACTTGTGTGGCTCGGACCAGGTTCTGTTACCCAGAATCCTTTGCAAACCTCAAAATTTGGCTAAAAAAACACATGTTCCTCTCATTTCTGTGGCAGAAAGTTCTGGAATCTGAGAGGAGCCACAAATTTCCTTCCACCCAGCGTTCCCCCATGTCTCCCGATAAAAATGATACCTCACTTGTGAGGGTAGGCCTAGCGCCTGCAACAGGAAACGCCCCAAAGCGCAACGTGGACACATCCATATTTTTGAAGGAAAACAGAGGTGTTTTTTGCAAAGTGCCTACCTGTAGATTTTGTCCTGTAGCTCAGCCGCCACCTAGGGAAACCAACCAAACCTGTGCATTTCTGAAAACTAGAGACCTAGGGGAATCCAAGATGGGGTGACTTGTGTGGCTCGGACCAGGTTCTGTTACCCAGAATCCTTTGCAAACCTCAAAATTTGGCTAAAAAAACACTTGTTCCTCACATTTCTGTGGCAGAAAGTTCTGGAATCTGAGAGGAGCCACAAATTTCCTTCCACCCAGCGTTCCCCCACGTCTCCCGATAAAAATGATACCTCACTTGTGTGGGTAGGCTTAGCGCCCGCGACAGGAGACGCCCCAAAGTGCAACGTGGACACATCAAAATCTTTGAAAGAAAACAGAGGTGTTTTTTGCAAAGTGCCTACCTGTAGATTTTGGCCTGTAGCTCAGCCGCCACCTAGGGAAACCTACCAAACCTGTGCATTTCTGAAAACTAGAGACCTAGGGGAATCCAAGATGGGGTGACTTGTGTGGCTCGGACCAGGTTCTGTTACCCAGAATCCTTTGCAAACCTCAAAATTTGGCTAAAAAAAAACATGTTCCTCACATTTCTGTGGCAGAGAGTTCTGGAATCTGAGAGGAGCCACAAATTTCCTTCCACCCAGCGTTCCCCCATGTCTCCCGATAAAAATGATACCTCACTTGGGAGGGTAGGCCTAGCGCCTGCAACAGGTAACGCCCCAAAGCGCAACGTGGACACATCCATATTTTTGAAGGAAAACAGAGGTGTTTTTTGCAAAGTGCCTACCTGTAGATTTTGGCCTGTAGCTCAGCCGCCACCTAGGGAAACCTACCAAACCTGTGCATTTCTGAAAACTAGAGACCTAGGGGAATCCAAGATGGGGTGACTTGTGTGTCTCGGACCAGGTTCTGTTACCCAGAATCCTTTGCAAACCTCAAAATTTGGCTAAAAAAACACATGTTCCTCACATTTCTGTGGCAGAAAGTTCTGGAATCTGAGAGGAGCCACAAATTTCCTTCCACCCAGCGTTCCCCCACGTCTCCCGATAAAAATGATACCTCACTTGTGTGGGTAGGCTTAGCGCCCGCGACAGGAAACGCCCCAAAGCGCAACGTGGACACATCCAAATTTTTGAAAGAAAACAGAGGTGTTTTTTTGCAAAGTGCCTACCTGTAGATTTTGGCCTGTAGCTCAGCCGCCACCAAGGAAAACCTACCAAACCTGTGCATTTCTGAAAACTAGAGACCTAGTGGAATCCAAGATGGGGTGACTTGTGTGGCTCGGACCAGGTTCTGTTACCCAGAATCCTTTGCAAACCTCAAAATTTGGCTAAAAAACTCATGTTCCTCACGTTTCTGTGGCAGAAAGTTCTGGAATCTGAGCGGAGCCACAAATTTCCTTCCACCCAGCGTTCCCCTAAGTCTCTCGATAAAAATGGTACCTCACTTGTCTGGGTAGGCCTAGCGCCCACGAAAGTGAATGGCCCAAAACACAACATGGACATGGACACAACATGTTTTTTGCAAAGTGCCTACCTGTGGATTTTGGCCTCTAGCTCAGCCGGCCCCGGGGGGAGGCAGAAATGCCCTAAAATAAATTTGACCCCCCACCCCTCCCAAACCCCCCGTGCCCAGGAGCGACCCTTGCCTACGGGGTCGGTCCCCCTACGTGACATTGGCGCCAAAAAACAAATCCCCGGTGCCTAGTGGTTTCTGCCCCCTTGGGGGCAGATTGACCTAAAATCGACCAATCTGCCCCCAAGAGGGGCAGAAATGGTCTAAATACAATTTGCCACCCAGGGGAGCGACCCTTGCCTGATGGGTCGCTCCCCATCTCTAAAAAAACAAACAAACAAAAAAAAAATCGCCCTGGCGCCTAGAGGTTTCTGCCCCCCCCCGGGGGTAGATCGGCCTAATAATAGGCTCAGAAATGGCCTAAAATAAATTTGCCCCCGCAACCCGCACCCCCCCCCGGGGTTTCTGACCCCAAGACCTAAAATCGTCCAATCTGCCCCCAAGGGGGGCAGAAATGGTCTAAATACAGTTTGCCCCCCAGGGGAGCGACCCTTGCCTGAAGGGTCACTCCCCATCTCTAAAAAAACAAACAAACAAAAAAACAACACAAAAAAAATAGTTGCCCTGGCGCCTAGAGGTTTCTGCCCCCCCTGGGGGCAGATCGGCCTAATAATGGGCAGAAATGGCCTAAAATAAATTTGCCCCCCGAACCCCCACCCCCCTCCTGGAGCGACCCTTGCCTACGGGGTCGCTCCCCCTGCGTGACATTGGCGCCAAAAAACAAATCCCTGTGCCTAGTGGTTTCTGCCCCCTTGGGGGCAGATTGACCTAAAATCGACCAATCTGCCCCCAAGGGGGGCAGAAATGGTCTAAATACAATTTGCCCCCCAGGGGAGCGACCCTTGCCTGATGGGTTGCTCCCCGTCTCTAAAAAACAAACAAACAAAAAAAAAACACACAAAAAAAATTGCCCTGGCGTCTAGAGGTTTCTGCCCCCCCTGGGGGCAGATCGGCCTAATAATGGGCAGAAATGGCCTAAAATAAATTTGCCCCCCGAACCCCCCACCCCCCTCCTGGAGCGACCCTTGCCTACGGGGTCGCTCCCCCTGCGTGACATTGGCGCCAAAAAACAAATCCCTGTGCCTAGTGGTTTCTGCCCCCTTGGGGGCAGATTGACCTAAAATCGACCAATCTGCCCCCAAGGGGGGCATAAATGGTCTAAATACAATTTGCCCCCCAGGGGAGTGACCCTTGCCTGATGGGTCGCTCCCCATCTTTAAAAAAAACAAAATTTGCCCTGCCGCCTAGAAGTTTCTGCCCCCCTGGGGACAGATCGGCCTAATACCAATAGGCCGATCTGCCCCCAAGGGGGCAGAGATGGACTAAAATAAATTTTCCCCCCCCCGACCCCCACCCCGGGGAGCGACCCTTGCCTACAAGGTCGCTCCCCTTGCGTGACGGCGCAAAAAAAAAGATCCCTGGTGCCTAGTGGTTTCTGCCCCCCTTGGGGGCAGATTGACCTCATCAAAATAGGCCAATCTGCCCTCAAGGGGGGGCAGAAATGGCCTAAATATATATTGCCCCCTAGGTGAGCGACCCTTGCCTAAGGGGTCGCTCCCCACCTAAAGAAAAAAACAAACATCACAAAAAGAAAAAAAAAAAATAATAATCCCTGGGGGGGGGCAGAAAAGGCCTTCCCAAAACAATGCCCCCCCTGGGAGCGACCCTTGCCCAAGGGGTCGCTCCCTTTTTCACAGTTTCAGAAAAGAAAAAAAAAATCCCTGGTGTCTAGTGGGGTTTCAAAAGCCGGATTGCAAGCAATCCGGCTTTTGAAACCCTGTGAGAGACTTCAAAGGGAAGGAAATTCATTTCCTTCCCTTTGAAGCCTCTCGGGGCCTCCCCCATGGGATTGAAAGAGAAATGCAAAAGCATTTCTCTTTAAATCGCGCTGGAAGCTCTGCTTCCAGCGCGATGGGGGAGACCCTGTGACTAATCAGCGCGCGCTCGCGCGCTGACGTCACAGGAGGGGTTGGGGGGGTCGGGGTGGGAGGAGAAGGACTTCCCCTTCAATCCCTGACTTTGGGGTGTGGGGGGGAGCCCCACAGAGGGAGCGCTAGCGCTCCCTCTGGGCTCTGTGCACAGGACGTAATGGTTACGTCCTGGGCACAGCAGCACTGTGCCTCAGGACGTAACCATTACGTCCTGGGCACAGAAGGGGTTAAAGGCTTAGGCCTGCCCTATGCTTGTCAAAGTATGCTACACTGCAGGTGTTCCTATTGCTAATTGCGTTTTCTGAAAATAAAAATTTGCATTATGCACTTGTAAAAGGACGCTGGCCTCTCAAAGACAGAAGTCCATAGTATGCAGAGCAGGTGATTGACCATCCACTCTGGAATGCTTGAGACATCTCAGTCTGCTTCTGCAGAAATCCCAACTCTTACCTATTTGTGAAAAGAAACATATCAATTGTACAAACCATTCCATCATTTAGCATAAAAAGCCATTTATTAGGACAGGGCTGCAAAACATTTAAGCAACTATAACATAACATTTAGATAACATCAAAACATTGTAAACTGACATTTCCTCTTTCACCGAACGCTTCTTGCTTCTCATCTACCTTTCACTCCAGTGCCCCACACCTTTTGTCATTCTTTCCCCCTTTTACTCACTGACCTCCTTCCATTCCCCGATCTCTCTTTCACTTCCCCTCTCAATTATCCTCCAATGAACTCTTTGGCCTGTTCAAAGAATTTCCACACCGTCTTCCTTTGCCTGTATTCCCTCCATCCCCCGAAGGGTGAATCTGCCTGCATGTGACTCTCCATCCCCCCTCAAAATACTGCCATTCAGGAAATTCAGGAAAACCCTGTAGGCCGTTTTACTGCCCCACCCATCTGCCATGTTCAAAGAACTTTAATGGTACTCTTTCCTGCACCAAATTTTTTCATGCCACAACTTACTCACCACATCCCTCATTTCCATCATGTAGTATGCATTGCTCAACTGCGACTAATGTACTCCATCACTCATAAAGAGACTCTGCTCTTCTTCTTTTATGCTCATGTGGGCTAACACCTTAAAGTCTCTGGCCATGCAAACAACCGTAATTGCCCTATTGAGCTTCTTCCGAGCCTTGTCAATGGCCACATGCTTCATGTTCACCCTCCAGTGTCTGGAAGACACAGAGGCCCATATTTATACTTTTTTAGTGCCGCATTTGCGTCATTTTGTGACGCAAAAGTGGCGCAAACGTACATATTACAGTTGTATTTTGTAAGTTTGCTCCACTTTTGCATCAAAAAGAGGCGTAAATGCAGTGCTAAAAAAGTATAAATACGGGCTAAACTGTCCAAACCAAACATTTCCGCCCCCAAGATTCTTACTGAGCACCTCTAAGTCCCTTTGCTTGTTTTGCAGCAATGTTAGCCCAGAAAGCCTAACCAAATCGTTCTTCCCCAAGAACATCAGGAGCATGTCCGAGCAACTCCTCTGTAAAACCAGCTCCAGCAACCACAGCGCGAAGTTGCCCCATTGCATTCTACTTTTCTCCCACCATAGCACCTCATGCCTGCTGCTCAGCAAACCCAGGCTTTGTCCATAAACCTGTTGGTATGCCTACCTTGCTGTCCAATGATCAAAATAGTGTCCCACGATCCAAGTCACCATCTTTCTCCTGCTAGGACCCCTCACACGTCCTGCGGTAAAAGAGAGAAAATTTGCAGTGACGCACCTCATCACTTCTCCCAACGTAACCGCCTCCTTCATTTTCGCACATAGCACCCACAGCATCTCGATCTTCATCTACCTATCTGATATATCGGACTCCAGTCCCTCCCCAGATGCGCCGCTGCATTTGCTGCACCAACCTGAAAGAGTGCATCCCAGAACAGGCAGGATCGTTCCCTAACTTACACAGTGCCATGCACAGCACTGCCAGCAACTGAAAAACAGTAACTCTACTTCCCTGTTCATGGCAAAAAATTACCTCCTGTCTCCTCCCTGGCCACACATGGAATCAACGCTACTCACTCACTGGGCACGCCTCATGACTGTTGCCTTTGTACAACCATACCCATTTGCCCATTCCAGCCTGATCCGTCTGGAACGCTGCAGCCAATTCCCCATTCATCCCTGTTCCATATGTATCCACATGTATCTCATCATGTCATACTCCAGGCTCCCTGGCCGACCCGAACAAATCATGCTCTTGAAAAGTAGATCCAGCTCATGCATAACCTGAAAATTGCCAATTCAAAACTATCATAGCAACAATCAATCAAGACATGTAGCAGCCCCTGTAACAATTCACAGATGATAGCATCTCACAACGTAGGCCCCCCTTGCATCCCTTCCCCTGCCCGACCCTTTCAAAACCCTCCCCAAAATGTCATCTTTGGCTGGGTTGAAATCCCTATACAGTTTCCCATAAACAGAAATGCCTGCCGATTTGCCCGCAATAGTTGTGTGTGACATTCCTTTAACAATGCAAAATGTAACAAAACGTAACAGTCTCCCTTCAATTGTAACATGAATCTGAATTAACACAGTCTGTGGGCTTCCCTGAAAGTCCCCAAACTTGTTCCATGCCAGACGATAGCTCCTCTTGGTGGACTCAGCTAAAGACCTCTCGACCAGGCCAATAACTCTCACTCCCACCATGCCCAAATGTCTCCAGGCAATGGTGTCTTGTTGTCCTCCACTCCTGGTGCTGTTCTGCAGAAACGGTGTCACAGTGAATGAGATAATGCTTCTGCTGTATCATTGTTTACACTTGGCACATGTTTCGCCTTGAACCCAATGTTCAAACACAATCAACAAAGCATAAACTGGCCTAGCAGATGTAGAGCTCTCATATTTCTAGCCCTGTGTCTGTTGACCAACTTAACCACCGTCATGTTGTCCAACTTTAACATCACTGCTCTGTTTGCAAATTCATCACCCCATACTGTCAAGGCCACCATCAGTGGAAACACTCTAGAAACACAATACTCCACCCTTGACGCAACCAGTGTTGTGGCCACTTCTCTGCACACCACTGACCGTTCCAAAACAGACCAAACACATGTGCCCTCATTGCATCTGTAAAAAGCTGTTCTTGCCACACTGTACTGTCTCCAAGAAACACCATAGAAACTCCATTAACTTGTCTTAGAAAGCCACCCAAATGCAAAGGTCAGCCCATACTGCCAAAGAAATCCTCACTCTGTGATGAGGCAACACAGCCCCTGATATTGTCATGGCCAAGCGTGTGCAGAATGTCTGGCCCCGTCTTACCACCCTACCTGCAGAGTTTAGAAAACCCAACAACTTCTGCACCATTTGCAACTCCACCCTCCATTCCCTGATCGCCAATGTCAAGAACTACTGAATCTCCAGCACTTTAGCCTGAGGCAACTGTGCCATCCACACATTAGTGTCCAGCTCACTGCAGAGGAATAAAACCATAATGGGTCTCTCTATCTTTTCGGGAGCCAGTGGGACTCCAATGACACATGCTAATGCCTCAAACTGTCTCAGAGCCCTGAGGCAGTCACCAGAGTCTTTCCTACCAACAAACAAAAAATCATCTAAGTAATGTGGCATCTCCAATGTCCTCTCCTCCTAGTGAACTCCCACTGTAAGAACCTGCTGAACTTCTCAAACAAAGCACACGAAACAGCGCTGCTATGGGCAACACTCTATCCATGTAAATTGTACCTCCAAATTGCATGCCCAACAGCGGCAGTCCTCTGGGTGCATCAGCAGGAGCTAAAAGTAAGGCTTAATGTCACATTTTGCTAACTCCGCCCCTTGCTCACACTGCCGCACCAACTAGATAGCATCATCCACTGAGGCATACACCACTTTGGTATCCTCTGCTGCAATAAAGTCATTGACCAAAACTCCCTCTGGCCATGACAAATGGTGTATCATTCTGAACTCACCTACTCCTTTCATGGGCACTACCTAGGGGTGATATGAGCAAGTCATCCCAGGGCCAATCAAGAAACAGCCTTGGATCCTCCCTCCCTCCACTTCTTTCAGCAGCCTCACGGCTACCACAACCAGATAATCTTTAGTTGATCTCAAGTTGTCTGTCCCCTACGACCCCTAGGGCCCTGGTATCTCCACTACAATTATAAAGCTGCCTCTCTGTCAAGATATATAGCTAGCCAGGGGAGCAACCCTTCAATTTCAATGGGCATAGTAGCCCTTTGGCCCAGCCTGGCCCTGCTGTCTCCTTCTCTTAGTCACCCTCCATTGCTCTTGGGGACTGGCCAGTGAGAAACATTGTGTAAGGGGGTGTCTAGCCCCCCATTTTGAATACTCCTGCTTAAACTTACAGGGGTATCTAGAGCAGAAACCATTATTAACGTGCCAACATTGGGTCCCATTGGCTTTGACACACATCCCGCCTCTTGTTGAGTGGGACAGGGCTGGAAGGACCAACATGTAATCAGAAAGCCACTTGCCATGTGTGTAGCAGCCATAGACTGTGTTGATGACATCCGTTGCATCAACAACTCAGAAGCAACCTCCCCCATGCCTTATTTAGATTAATACTCACCTTTGCCATGAACTCCTCATCATAGCTAAGCCATGCATATGCCATAAAGTGCATCCTGTCCCTTCCTAATTACATCCACATACTTAACAAGAGCTATGACACTGTCTGCATGTTTTTCACAGTACATGCTGGCATTGATTGAAAATGCAGATGTCCAATTTTCCATATCTATGAGCACCCTGGTTGCTTCATCAACTCCCACTCTTCTTCCTTGGACCCTTATTTAGCCTGAATATCCCTGTGCAGCAACTCGAAAAAATCTATGTACTCATGCTTCCAGATCCTGTTCTTAGTTTTATCAGAAATGCGCAACCCCAGGGGCATCACTAGACCCATTTACCTAAGCCTCTTCTTGTGTGTCTCATTCTCTCTAACTCGGTCACCCCCTTTTTCATCATTCCCTTGTTTGTCATCCGGCTGCACACTCTTCCTCTCTTTTACATTGTCGCTGCTTGTCTACTTCAGCATCAACTGCACTTTTGTAACCTCTTTTGCTTTTATACCCACTCCCTCAATTACCCCACCTGCTACCCCCTCAGATCTGCAAGCCTTAGTCACAGACTCCACTTCCTTTACATTTGAGACTGGCCACCAATACTCTTTACCATAGAGTTCGTCGCCAACCTTCTGTCGGTCATTGGGATGTCAGTTGCTCACCCAGTATTTCTTTCCAGTAGCGCTTCCCTTATCCACATGTTACTTCTGAAACACAAAAACAGCACCCTCCATTTCCTCACGTCTCACCCGTGTGCACACCACTGTCACCCGCTTCATCATCATCGCCCAACTCACTTGCCCAACTCACTTGCTTCGCACTCATCACTACCATCATCGTAGTCCAATGTCAACTCACCCTCTCCTTCACCTTCTTCACACACATTACAACACACTGCATCAAGACTCTTGTTTACAGGTATGCTGCTCTCCAGCATCATACTGTATTCCCAACTGGTGCCACATGACCAAGCCCTTGGCATAGAGAGGGCAGTGCAGACCTCCCCCACCCCTTCAGGCTGACGTCCATGGGCCATCTTGACCCATCAGCATCGCCAACCTTCTGTCAGCCTCACCCGCTGGCCTTATTGCTCGGGCACCCTTCAGGGTGCACCAAATTGGCGGGTCTTTTGCATCACTGGGCCCATGAACCGCAACAGCTCCAGGACTCTCTGCCCCTGCATCCTGACTGTCTGGTACCCATAGCCAACGTCCAGCCTCACCAAGGCTCTTCTGCCTTTTCATTGCCCCACCCACCATAGGTGCATCCTCCTCATCCCACTGTTGTTGCTGGTCAAGCACAGCAGCCCTGGCCCTGCAGAGATACTCCCACCTCTTCTCCATCTCCTGAATGAGATAACTCTGTTTCCTGATGCAGGCGTCAGGATCGACATTCTGCCACTTAGAGACCTGTGCTGCCCCCAGCTTGCCTGGCCTCTGACCCAAATAACCAGCTCTTGCCCCAACCTACTAGGCCTCTGATCTGAATGAACCCAGAAAAAGACCAGCCTCTCCAGCCTCACTGTTCCGGATGTGCCATCAGCCTGTGTCTGTGCTCTCTGAAGCCCCATCCTTCCCCCAATCACTTGAGGACCCACAACAGCTAGCCTTCCTGCTTTGTTCTTTTTTAGTGCTGGGCCTAATTCTTGCCCAACTTCCAGCCCCATTCCCTTATAGGCATGCCTTGCCGTCATGTCGAATGGAGCTAAACCCATAGGGGCCCAAGCGCTGCCACAGCTGCCTTCTTCTCTTGTGTAGCCAGCTCCTCATGCATACGCATGTGGGAGCTTCCCCTGAGTGTTCCCTCGCTACCTACGTTACCTCGAGCACTGGTACTGTGCTGGAAGAAGGGAGGCTATGAAGCCTCCCCAGAGTTCTTTCTCCACTTGGGGCCAGAAGTGAGCTTCAACGGCACCCTACCCCACCCCTCATTTTGCATTAGCTCTCCCCCACTGTAGGGTGCATGCCACGATCACGGCCGCCGCACCACCTGACACAGAGCGTGTCGTGTGACACATCCCAACCCAGGCCTGGTCTAAAACATGAGGCCTGAGCAAATCAGTGCGCCCCGCAGAAGAGAGGGTTTGCAGGGCAGGTCTCACCTCCTCATTGTGGTCCATGCCTCCACTCCCGACCCTGGTAACCATCGTGCAACTTTTACTAAATTTTAATAATTAGCACTATCCTCTGTGGTGCTTAGGAGTCAGGAAGAAGCCGAGCTCGCCTCTCCTGACTCCTTTAAAGGCTAATTAAAACTTGCCCCTTCCACCCAAACCTAACAATCTCCTGCATGGCCTTTCTTCCCATGTGTGAATATCCCCGGAGGAAAACTAGTCTGTGACTTGCACTTTCCCTGGGGCCCTACATTCTGCTACACTTTTGTTAAAAAAGAAACCAGCAGCCTCAGAATTCAGCTAACCCTGCTTCCAGACATAGGCCCTCATTTCGACCTCAGCGGTCTTTTGGAAAGACCGCTGAGGTACCACCGTGCTGAAGACCGCCAGTGCAGGTGGTTTTCCGCGCAGCAGGCCTCCGTCCTTTTTCTGACAGAGCGCCGCCAGCAGCCATACTGGCGGTCGGCGGGGAAGTGGAGGCTGCTCTGCCTCCACCACCCCGTCATCAGAACACCGCCCACCGAATCACGTCCCATGATTTGGTGTGGCGGTGTTCTGGTGATGGGGTGCTGGCGGCGTAGCAGCCCCCATGGAGCCTGTCCCCTCCAGGAGGATCACCGGAACAGGTAAGGTGATCGTCCATTAAGGGAGCGGGTGGGGGGTGTTGTGTGGTGTGTGCGTGCATGGGGGTGTGAGTGTGTAGAGGGGGTGTGTGAGTGCGTGTAAGCATGCGGAGGGGGTGTTGTGTGTTTGGAAATGCGTGCGCGTCTATCTGTATGTTTGACTGTGAGTAAGTGTGCATGTATGTCTGTATGTATGTATGCGTGTATGACTGTGTGTGACTGCTGGAATGTTTGTTAGTATGTGTGCGGATATGTGTGGTGGTGGTGTCTGTGTGCGTGAAGGGGGGTGTGTCGATGTGGGGGGTGTGGGGAGTGTGGTACTACCACCTTTGGGGGCGGTAGGTGGGTCAAGGGTGTGGGGGGAGGACTCAGGGGTGGAGGAGGGTGGCGGGGGAGACCCCTATCAGTGCCAGGGAAGGAATTCCCTGGCACTGATAGTACCTACTGCCATGGATTTCGTGGCGGTTCCAAACCAGACGAAATCCATGGCGGTATGCAGGATCCTGATACCGCCGGCGGTCTGGTGACAGCCGCCGGGCTGGAGACTGAAGTCTCCAGCCCAGCGGTCGTCACCGCCCTGGCCGTCGGTGTGGAGAAGTGGCGGATGACCATGGTGGTTACCGCCATGGTCATAATTCCATTATTTTTTTCGAAGGCCTGTTGGCAGTATTACCGCCACTTCTCCCCGTCCGCCAGGGTCGTAATGAGGGCCATAATTGTCAGTAAACCAAAAGGATTATCTGTGATCCGTAAACAGCATTAGCACACTGCTGCTGTGTCATCTTATTGCTAAGACCCATAAAGTTTCTTTTTGATAATTGTGTCTGCAAACATTCATTTTTTAGTGCAGTGCACATGAATGTGGTTTCAGGAGTAGGAACTTAATATAAAACATAACCTATGGGCAATGCTTAATTAGGAAAATAATGAGTGCAGTTGCCCAAAGTAATAGGAAGATCAAGGCTTGTAGTCCTCCATTCACTTCAGGCCTCTTTAATGCACTACCATACACTGTTTGCATATTTGGCTCACTCCTGCAGGTTCCTGCTTCCTCACTTTGTATCAGTCTTTCTCTTCCTCTTTTTTTCCCATTTGTGTTTTTTCACTCTCTTGCACTTGGCAAATATCTAATGAGGAAAATTAAGCTGCGGTCCCCAAAAGAGAGTTCTGGTGGCTCCTACGTGCTGCTGTCTGCTCAAATTGAGCTTTGATTATGGGACTGTTATGTGTACCTACGTTGTGCAGTTTGGTGTTATAGCATTAGCGGTGGCTCCTCCATTACGGTGGAGGAGCGATGCCCCACTGCTGGAGATAGCTGATGCAATTGTAAATATGAAAATTAAAATGATAATAATACAATTTGATAATCATTGTATTCTTCTTCATGGAGTTTAAGCTGAGTATTGGGAGCAGGGTCATCCGGATTACAGCAGCAAGCATGGAGGAGGAGTGGTGGGTACTTCAAGTGCGCAAGTTGGTTTGGCCTGCTGTCAAAGGACGGTCAAACCGACATGCACACTTAGGCCCATATTTATACTTTTTCTGCGACGCTTTTTGACGCAAAAGCAGCGCAAACGTCCAAAATACAATTGTATTTTGTAAATTTGCACTGCTTTTGCGTGTAAAAATGACGCAAATGTTGTGCTAAAAAAGTATAAATATGGGCCTTAGATTTCTACAGACTCTAACCTGAGCTGTTGCACAGCCTGGTGGAGAACAGCAGGTACAGGCTCCCAGTTCCTGTGGGAGCACAAAATCAGGCTGCTCGGACCAACCCTGTGCTTTTCTCATGCTAGGTAATAGTATTACCAGCACGAGAGCAACATCTGAATTGGTGCTGGAGAGTCTGTGCACCAGCAGTCGAGGAACAGCAGAGCACTGAGACGGCCGGCGGCAGGTAAGTTATGTTTTACTTATTTAGTTATTGTCCCCCGTGCTGCCCCACCACTTTTGATTAACAGCAGTCCCTACTGTCTAGCAGATCTCTTCCTCAAATGTTCTGAATCGTTACATCAGCTGAGGACCAAGGGTGGGCTTATTGAGAGCCGTAAGCGTGTTATAAATATATTTGCTACCAGATGGAGGTCAGTGGCCATCCATTTGTTTGGCATGGGCAGAAGATGTGGTTCAAACATGTTGTAGCCACGCTCTTTGGTATTCTGCCCATTAATCAGCTAGGCCACTACTGCTCTCATTGTCTCTGCTGCGCAGATGAAGTAGCTGCTACTGAGCCCAGACTGGTAAAATCCTGGGGGCAGGAATCACCAGTAGGAAAATCCAGGGTGAAGTTCTGCTTGTCACCCCAGTTTCCTCATTTTATATATTACCAAGTATCCGATTTGGAGAGGGGGTGTTGAATGGAAAGTATTAAAAAACACAACTTCAGAATTTCGTCCGGTAAATATCCCACTTGAATGTGTTCAAGCAGCTGGAGCTTGAATGGGTGAAGACCTTATATTACGTCATGTCTTGAGAGTGCCATGGTTGAAATTTTCATTTTATACTTGCTCTATATAATACTTAATGTGTCTGGCAGCTGCACTCACTGGGTAGGAGTGTCTAGCAAGGAATGAGGTGTTGGAATGTGTGAGGTGTGGCAGAACCTCTTGTATGGGTAGCAAATGCGGCATTGACACAGAAAATGTATTGCCCTTTGACTGCTTTGCCAGTAAAGGGAGCCAGAGCACTAACATCCAAAGAAATCAGTGTTTCCCTGTTTCCACTGAAAGCCCAGAATTTATTTTGGCGGGTTAATTTTTTTTTTATTATTGAACCAGAATCCGGACGCTCTAACCATATACTATGTCCTTATAGGAAGATTAAATGTTCCAATCAGATTTTGAGACAATTTTGATATGTTTTATGTCTCAGACCACATACATTGGGCGCTGAGGGGCAGTGTTAGAGTTCAAAAATACCAGGTGAGTCCCCAAAAAAATAAAAAGCTGGGAGTGACCATCCAAAAACATGTCATTCTGCAACAGCAGTATTTGTTTTTGGTCTGCTCCAGTGTTTCATAAATATCCAATTAACATTAATGTGTGTTTTTGTTTTCGTTCTGGTTAACATCCATAACTAGGGAATTCCTGCAGACCTTCGGTGCATGCTTGTAGCACAGCAAGTGAATGTTAGCTTTTGAGTTGGAGTCGCACTCAGCCTCTGGCTTATTGTTCATAGGTACGTTAGGTTGTAAAACTCTGCAACACAACATTAGATTGAATCAGACTTTTACTAGCCCTATCTCCTAATTCAGGGCCACTCTTACTAAACTTTGGCACATATTTATATTTTTTGCCGCAAAACTGCACAAACACAGTTTTGCGGCAAAAAGTATGATGCCGGCTTGCGTCATTCCAAAGCACCAGCCCGACAAATGAATGGAATGCCGCAAGCAGGCGTACAGGTTGGGCTAGCATAAAAAAATGATGTTAGCCTGGTAGGGGTGATGGTACAGGTGAAGAGGGATTTGCCTAAAAACATTACACTAGGCTGGTTAGAGGCAAACAAAAAATGCCATTAATCAGCCTAGTGTCATTTCCTGACACAAAACCATCCATAAACATGACTCCTGTCTTATAAAAGACAGGAGTCAAGCCCACCACCCCAATGGCCAGCACAGGGGAACAGGATCCCCTGGGCATGGCCACTGCACCCAGTGCCCATGTCAGGGCTCCCGATGGCACTTAAAGTTGTTTTTTTAAATACCTACCTATACTTATCCTACTTAACTGGGATGGGGTTCCCCATCCTCTGGTGTTCTTCTCTTCTTGTGTGGGTGGGGGTGTTCCTGGGGCTTGGGGTGAGCACCTTTGGGCCCATTCCATGGTGTTTGACCATGGAAATGGGTCCACAGTTCCCCAACGCCTGGTTTGACCCAGGTATTAAATAATGGTCAAAGCAAGATTTGAACCATTATTTAGCCCCTCCACCCACATGTGAATCATTTTAGCATGGCTGGATAAATATGGGGCCATGGGGTTAGCACCATATTTTAGATGGGAACGCCTACCTTGCATCTCATTGATGCAAGGTTGGTGCATGTATCCACAAAATGGTGCTAACTCCAATATTTGATGCTAGAAGTGTCTGGCATCAAACTATAAATACAGAGTTAGGTTTGTGACAAATTTGCGTAAAAAATGACACAAATTTGGTGCAAACATAGTATAAATATGCCCCTTTGTGTGGGCGCTGACACAATTTAGTAGAACAGAAGAGATGGCGTTAATTTACTCACCATTTTAAAGGCCTGTGTGTGCAACCTTAAGTTCAGAGGCATAGCACCAGCGCAGCTGCAAACTTTCTTGACAGTGGGCCCTGGTGCTTATGTTAATAATGTTGCATAACAGAAGCAAATGATTTTGACTGTTATTTAATTCTGAAGTTCTAAATCAAGACATCATTCAAAGCGTAATTAGAGTTATTGAGGAAACCTTTTTACTATTTGGCAATAAGCTAATGAAAATTGTTCGGTTTTAATAACCTTGAATCAACCTCATGCAGGTACTAGTACAACACATAGGTTTTCTGAATTCATTGATGCAATAGTAGGGCGGAATTCTAATTTAATTAAATTCAATATAGAGTTTGGGATAAATGAATAAATCAATAGTTTGTTAGATTTCAGTGCACTTTTAAACGCATAACAAACACAGAGTTCAACCACACTTTGGAATACTTAACTACATACTCTCGTTGCTTTGAATGTAAAATGTAGTCCCCTGAACATAATAAAATACAAATAACCACTGGGATAAAAACGCGTGCCTACTTGTAATTGTCCTATTCAACACATAACAATAAATGCATGGATACAAAAACACATTGGTTAGATATTATGTCATCAGCTTGCCCTACATTTGATGAAAAGCTCGAAACAGAGAAGAAACACAGTGTAGTTTGCAAACATCTACAAGTTATGTCTTAACTCATCTTCTAGAATTATGTAATGTAAGAGGATACAAAAAGAAAATACAACCCATGAACAACAGTTGGAACCCATTTAAATGGCAACATAAGAAAATAATGTGACATAGGAAATACTGGGTTGCCTATTTTGAAAATATGTTTTTATGTATTGGTTTCTAATGAACAGTGCTTGTACAAATGGTCTGTATGCCATTCGGTGCTGAGGACAGACATGGTTCTGCCCTCAGCAACGGTGGTCTTGTGCTGAGGACAGAACCATTCCGTCCTCATAACTTGACCACCAAATCCCTCTGCTGTTAACAGCAAAGAAATTTTCTTTTTTGTTTTTTCCTCAGGGGCTGGGAAAGAGCAGCCCGATATGTATTGTTTTCAATGTAATGACTATCCTGCGCATGGCGCACTGAGGTCAGCACATTGAAAATGAGAGTGAAAGAGCCAGTTACCTTCATCTGTCCACTTGAGGGGCAGAAAGACCACTACACATCAGACATATGAACCATATACAGAAAGGTGGTTATGCTAACATGTTCGCACATCTGATGTGCCAATACAATATCCCAGTATAAAAATGCCTTGATTGCGATGAGAATTGTTCCAAAGATGCCACACTGGTAGTTTACACCCAACCACCAGGGGTGTAAGTTGTGTCGACTGTAAACCAAACACGATAATTGTTATGAGTTGCGAGGGCACACCAAAGCAGTCCGTTCAAGTCCAAATAAACCATGAGGTGTGTTAACAAGAGTCTTAAGCATGTCTTGTAAATGTTATAGGTTTATTCCTTCCAAGTCACGCTATATCCAAAGAAAATTGACGACATGTGGTTCATTATCTAGACTTTTTCAAGGCTGTAAGGGTTGGTGTCCATAGTATCAAAGTCTTACAGGTCCAAGCTTGCCATGCATTACCAAGACAGTCAAAGAGGGTGATATTATTGTTAAGAATCCAAAAGATAGGCCCAAGTGGTGCAGTCAAAGCATCCTAATGGTGATCGGTAAATTTTGAGGAGAAAGGGACATGCCATTGCCCATATTTATACTTTTTTAGCACCACATTTGCATCATTTTTTGATGCAAAAGTGGCGTACACAAACAAAATATAATTGTATTTTGTAAGTTTGCACCACTTTTGCATCAAAAAATGACGCAAATGTGGCAGTAAAAAAAGCATAAATATGGGCCCATATTTTGTTGTGGATGGGTTCAAACGTAGTCGAAAATAATTATTCTTTAGAGGATAAAGAAGGAAATGAGAAATAAAGACATATAAAATAAAAATTAAAAATAAAAGTAAATGTAGAATTAGATAAGAGATGAAAATATAAGATATTAAAGTGAAATTGAAATTGAGTCAAGAGTGAGCAAAAGGCGAAAGGAAATTTCAATGTTGTCCATTGCCTTGTAAGGGTCTCTTGTGTCATGGAAAACAAACCACTCCAATAGATCGAGCAAAACAGTGAAATTATTTAACCTGTGAAGAGTACAGTACTTATGTTAGTCTACTCATAAAATGCAAACTCACGTCGAAACAGAAGCAAGCAATTACAATAAGTAATAAAGTTAGTGAGATTCGCAAACCTATATGCTGTGAATACGTTGTGCTGATTTGAAATTGAAGTGACCCATGAAAATAGTGGTTAACAACCGGTTCGCAAAATAAAGAGGAGGAAAATATTTTGAGTGATTGTGAAGTGAAAAAGGGTGGCGAGAACAAGTAGAAATTGTTGCCCCATGTGCTCATAATGGCAGAAATAGTAAGTCTTATCTGTAACAGACTGACTGTCATATGCTGGATAAGTTCAAGACATTTCAAGAAAGGTGGCCATGATAAGCCTGTGATAAAATAATACCAATAAGTGACTGGGATGACCTAAATTGTAAGAAAGAGACTAGGTATAGTAAGTTTGCAAGGTATCTCAAATAAATTTAAATGTCAGTTGTATTTTCCCTGTGAAATGTATCCAATTGTGATGCTATCAAAAGTACGCGCCTGAAAATTAGACGTAACGAAAATACCGTATATGTAGTGGTTAATTGCATATACTGTCCATTGCCTAGTGCGTGTACCATTCCGATGTGGCTCAAAAGGAGGGAGAAAAAGAAAAAGAAAGGGTAAGTTTCATTATTAAACACTTTCCAGTCTCAAATAGTTGCCAAGCAATATTCTGTCTGTTGGCCGAATAACTTACTGGAAATAAAAGTGACCACAGTTAAACGAATCCTGCCAAAAATGGTCTCATTATGTGAGACTTCACACCATTGTTATCATTGAAAAAGTGACCAAAAGTAAGACTAAAGACCCGATTATACTTGGGATCGACTGAAAATTAAAAGTTCGAAATTACTGGCTGTGAAGTGTAGTAGTTCCGTTCAAGATGCCGACATGCACATGTGGTTAATAATAGGATACGCAAAATAGGAAGAAATAGAAGACAGACTTGTGCGTGAGGAGCAACATTTGTGGAGAAACATAGGCCCCATCTTAAAATGTGTGACTGAGAATACGGTGTCAACTTTCCTGAATGGAAATAGTGTAAACATTAGGTGTGAATATTAAGGGGGTGATTCTCACCCTGGCGGGCGGCGGAGGCCGCCCGCCAGAGTTCCCCCCTCCAAAATACCGCTCCGCGGTCGAAAGACCGCTGAGGGTATTTTGGGTTTTGCACTGGGCTGGCGGGCGACCGCCAAAAGGCCGCCCGCCAGCCCAGTGCAAAACACCTTCCCACGAGGACGCCGGCTCAGAATTGAGCCGGCGGAGTGGGAAGGTGCGACGGGTGCAGTGGCACCCGTCGCGTATTTCAGTGTCTGCAAAGCACCCATGGGCCCCACGACAACCCATACCGACATCCTGTTCCTGGCGGGCAAACCGACAGGAACAGGATGGCGGTATGGGCTGTCAGAATCCCCATGGCGGCGCAGCGAGCTGCGCCGCCATGGAGGATTCTTAAGGGCAGCGGAAAACCGGCGGGAGACCGCCGGTTTTCCACTTCTGACCGCGGCAAAACCGTTGCGGTCAGAATGCCCTGCGGGGCACCGCCAGCCTGTTGGCGGTGCTCCCGCCAACCCTGGCCCCGTCGGTCCATGACCGCCAGGGTCAGAATGACCCCCTAAATTTCTTACTGGTTATGCAGTACGTGAAGCAGTTTAAAACCATATTGATGAAATTGATACAGTAATCTGCCACGTATGCAAATGAAACTTGACACTGGAGCGAGGCCTATTACAGTGATACGTTCAAAAGGTTGTTGTTATGGCATATATTACAGGTACATTATGGGGGTCATTCTGACCCCGGCGGTCATGGACCGCCGGGGCCAGGTTTGGCGGGAGCACCGCCAACAGGCTGGCGGTGCCCCGCAGGACATTCTGACCGCGGCGGTTTTGCCGCGGTCAGAAGTGGAAAACCGGCGGTCTCCCGCCGGTTTTCCGATGCCCTTAAGAATCCTCCATGGGGATTCTGACAGCCCATACCGCCATCCTGTTCCTGGCGGTTCGCCCGCCAGGAACAGGATGGCGGTATGGGTTGTCGTGGGGCCCCTGCAGTGCCCATGCCAATGGCATGGGCACTGCAGGGGCCCCCGTAAGAGGGCACCACTGGGCTGGCGGGCGACCGCCAAAAGGCCGCCCGCCAGCCCAGTGCAAAACACCTTCCCACGAGGACGCCGGCTCAGAATTGAGCCGGCGGAGTGGGAAGGTGCGACGGGTGCAGTGGCACCCGTCGCGTATTTCAGTGTCTGCAAAGCAGACACTGGAATACAAAGTGGGGCCCCCGTAAGTGACAGAACACTTTCTGCACGCAATCTATTAAGCTAATTGGCCTACAATTACAGGGGAGGGCTCTGCCACCCTTTAAAAAAATCAGGACAACGATGGCCCCCTTCCAGGACTCAAGAATTGGTGCCCCAGATGCTACTGCATTCGCTATGATGGTGATATATCTTGATCAGACTGCAATATCGGTTAATAATAGGTTTGATGGGACACCATCCAAGCCAGGTGCCCTACCACGCTTTAGAGTGCCTAGGGAATATGCTATGTCCACTTGGGAGAACAGTTGCAGCACTGGAGGGGTGGATGTTAGAATAATATTTGAACAAGGGTCCTTATGTTGAGAAGTTGTACTATCACGGTCATAAGAGTACAACCCACTAAATTGGTCTACCCAGTCCTTTGGAGCTATATTAGTTGTGATGTTCAATTAGCTGTTTACTGGGCCGCGCGCTACCAGGGACCAGAATGCACTACAGTTTCTCTCTTGTGCAGCGCCACCAGGTGATGCCCACCAATTGACATCTTGTTCATGCTTGCCTTTGCAGATAGCTGATTTATAAGACTTTCTAGCTGAGTGAATGGCGTTTACATCCTTAGATTTAATAGCTTGGATTAGATGCTTGTTTGAAGACTGACACTCTTTGTTAAACCAGCGATGCCTACCCTTAAGCCTCTTGCTATCAGGAGCTATATCTACTGAGAAGTGGGCCGCAATACCCTTGAAGCATGAGGTGTGAGTTAAGCTTATTTCCTCATTGGGGATTGCGGAACCCACCTCTAAACCCATGAATGTGGTCCTCAGGGTGTTGTTAGCAGCACTGATCAGCATTGGATGGGCCCGAACCTTATTCCACTTTAGGTGACATTCATCATTAACCAGACTAATTCCCTCTGGTGCAATTACTGAGGTGTTAATCATGGACAAGTGGTTACAAAAAGTTGACATATGGACTGAAAGAGGGTTATGGTTGCTTTCAGATCTCTCTATAACCATCATGTCGATGACTAGGGGCCATAGTCTGATGTCTACTAGACAATAATCAATTCTACTAGCACGGCTGACTTTGTTATATGTGTGACAACCCTTTGCGTCTGATTGTTCCTGCCATTAAGTGCCCAAAGCCTGAATTCCATGGTCAATGATTTTACTTGGACAGCAACCTGCGTCCCCCTATTAATGGGTGGGATATCCAGGGCAGGGATGGACCATGCCCGATCCTCCTCATGGGTGGACCCAAGATCATCCCTGTCAAGAGGTTCAAATGTGACATTGAAGTCACCAGCCACAATGATTTTATGATGCTGGGGACAGTTTTGCAAAATTGCCTCCAGAATACAGAGGGTTTTGGAGAACCGACACCTCCAACCCCTCCAGCGTACATGTTAAAAATGATCACAAAAGTGTCTGTCCCGAATGATAGGCGAAGACCTAACAAGTCGGGGGAATCAATAGATAGCTGTGATATGCGGCATTTTAGTGATGTTCTAGTCCAAATGGATAAACCCCTGGAAGGCTTGCCCCTGATGCTGGGCAATGCAGGGATATAAAAATCTGAGTAGCCAGTTCGAAAGAGTAGATCAGTCGAGTTCCTCAATTAAGGAGGTAAAGGACAGGAGGGGGAGGATAGATCTCAAACCTGCCACATTTCATGAGACAAGTGATTGGAGGGACTGCCCTGTCCACTGATGTGATATTTGAAAGTTTAGTTACCAGAGGTTGGTTTGGCAGTTGGAGTTGGTTGAGGGGTCGTTATTGCTATTGCCCAGGAGGTCCTGGGTTGAGTGGTGGTATCCATCTAGGGGAGCTGACCTAAACCTAGGTGAGTTGTTTTCGTGCTCAGCTGTCTATTCTTGAATATTGCTTTTGAAAATCTATCATGGTTAGAAGAAGTTACATATGAAAACACAGACACAAATGGCTGATTTTGTCAACTCGATTTCAATATTTTTTTTATTTCAACTGTTACTTTGCAGAGGAAAACCTCAAAGGATCAATAGTAATGACCCCTTGCTGAATTTAGAATTTTGTCTACTTTTCAGAAATGTATGGCTTTCTGGGATGCACCATTGGTTTCACATCCATTTCGACCACTAAATGCAAGGAGAATGAAAGTGCAAAAAATAGGAAAAATAGGCTGTGTCCCAGTAAAATGCCAAAACTGTGCAGAAAAAAATTGGTTTTCTGATTCAAGTCTGCCTGTTCCTGAGAGCTGTGATTTTGGCACTGCAAACCCTTTGTTTATGCCATTTTGAGGGTAAAAACACTGATGCTTTCTTCTGCACTTTTTTTCCACCCTTCCACCCAAAAAATGTAGTTGCATTTTGGCTATTTTCTCGGTCCCCTCCATGGGGAATCCACAAGCCCTGGGTATATTTAGAATCCCCGGGATATTGGAAAAATAGGATGCATATTTGAAGTGGACACCTTATCTGGACAAAAAGTTATGAGGGCGTAAGCATGACCTTCTCCAACGGGTGGAGGAGGCCTTGCAGCAAAGGATATAAATGACTGTTATGGTATGTTGTTTATAAAGCACACTAAATACCTACAGACGCCTTGGTGCTTATTACATTGTCAATTAGGTGAGCCAGAAACCTAAAGGTATTGACCTTCCAATAAGCTAAATGGTTAGTGGTATGGCCCAGCAATAGGAATGACTCATTTAAGCAGCATAAAAACGCACAATATGCCGCATTATGCTACAAATTCTGTGGCTGTATTAAATTTGTAATGTGTTGTTTTATCATATTGATACAAAATGTTATTGTATGTCATATTAGTGGATTTCTAGAGCACAGCTTATCACCTTTGTGGGTACCCAAGTGCTGGGCAGGTGAAATCTCAGTTTGACTGCAGTTGTTGCAAGGACTAGAGTGATAGGCAACAAGCCACATCTTCAGCTTCTTTTGGAATTCCAGCAGCAATATGGAGGTGCTGATGTAGAGAGGGCGGAATTTGCTGCAAGGTGGGAAAAGGATTCTCCTCTGGCTCTGCTTCTGGATATGCGAGGTGTGTGGATGAGAGAGAGAGGCAGAACAAAGGCTTCTGGTGGTTTGATGGAAGTTGAGACAGTGGTTGAGAAAAGAGGGTCTAATATTGTGCAGTGCCTTGAATGCGTGTGTGAGGAGCTTAAACTAGCAACGTTTCTGGACCAAGAGCATGTGCTGCTGTCTGAGGTGACAAGTGATGTGACGGCATCAAGGGAAGTTGAGATGAGTCTGGCAGAGGATTTCTGGATGGTCTGCAGTCTCTTCTGAGGTGGGCTGGCATTCTTGCATAGAGTGTGTTGCTGTAATCCATTCTGCTTGTGACAAGTGCATTGGTGATTGTGCGCTTTGAGGACCGGGAGATCCATATGAAGATCTTGAGTAGTATGCACAGGGTGAAGAAGCAGGAGGATGTGATGCCGTTGATTTGGTGTCCAACATGATTCTGGTGTGTTTGATGAGCGTTGGTGTGGGCTGAGTCCTGAAGACCACCAGGAGGAGTCCCAGGGGGAGATCATGCCTCCGAAGGTCAGTACATTTTGTCAGTGTTGAGCTTTAGGCAGTTCTCCTTTATTCAGTCAGCGCACGTGCATTTGTGGAACTTTTTCCTGGTGTTGATGGGGTATTCTGAGAAGGGCGGATGAGTTGTGCATTGTTTGCGTGAGTGATGACGTTGAGTCCATGGGATCTGACAATGTTGGCCAATGCTGTCATGTAAGTGTTGAATAAGGGTGGGCTTAGTGACAAGCCTTTTGGGACTCTGCAAATGATTTCTGTGTTGTTTGCTGCTGCTGATGGGTTGGGGAACTCCTTGATGAAGGGAAGAGTTCCTTGCTGTTGTTGGAACTGACTTTGATTCTTGTTGTGAGTGCTCTTTTCCTTGTCTCCTGCAGTTGGTGGTGGCAGTGATTGAGAGCAATTGTGTACATGGTCCTATCAGTGATGTCCTTGCTGGTTCTCTATCTCCACTCTAGTTGTTTGCAGTGGTGTTTGGAGTTCTTGACATCTTCAGTGTACCTGCTGATTTGTTTATTGGTTTGCCTGTGTTTGGTGTGTTTGACTGGTGTGAGGATGTAGGCACAGTCTGTGATCCAGGTGTTGAAATTTCTGAAACTGAGGTCCAGGCTGCTGTTGAATTCGGGGAGGTTGGATGGGAGAGTGTTATTCTAGTCTGTCTCAGTCACGTTGCTCCAGTTGCAAACAGATTCACTGGGCCTTCCTAGGGAGGGGGAGGACTGTGAGGTGTTGATGCTAAAGTGCAACTTGGAGTGGTCCGTACAGGCTAGGTGGGTGGTCAGGCTATATTTAATTCTGTCTCTGGAGGTGATGATGGGGTTGAGTGTGTGTCCTGTGGTGTGTGAGAGAACATGGATGAGTTGGGTGAGCCCTATGTTGTCCAGACATTCGAAGAGGTTTGTGGAGGTGGAGTCCGTTATATGGTCTAGGTGGAAATTGAGGTTGCTGAGGAGCATGCAGTCTTTAAAGTTGATGGTAGGGGGGGGCATGAAGTCTGTGATGAGATTTGTTAAGCAGGTCTGTGTGTTCCATGGCTAAGTTAGTGTCGCCCTTTGGTATGGTGCATTGGATAGAGTCTCAATGGACGATGGTGAGTGCTCCATCTGGTTTGTTGATGTGGTTGCAGTGAGTGATCTTATGTCCTTCTGGGATTGTTGTGTCAATGTCAGGGCTAGATGACGGGTTAAACCAGGTCTCCGTGAGGAAAAGGGTGTCCAGTGCATGCAAGTTAATGAGGTTCCAGACTTCAGTGGAGTATTTGACACAAAAGTGTGTTGAGGAGTGTACATGCAATCGGCTGTTGTGGACCTAGTGTTGTGCAGGGAGTGGTCAGAGGGACGGTGATTTTTACCAACTTGTGCGTGCTGTGGAAGGTTATATGGCAGGCGTTGTGAGTAAAATGTTCTATCGGTGTGAGTGGGGAGGTGCTGCATCAGTGTTCGAGGCAGTGTCAAGAGTTGAGGGCGTTAAGTGCAGCAGGGATGTAGCTCCAAGCGCGGTCGATAGACCAGGGTTCATGGCACTGGGTGCAGTCCATGCGTGGATGGGCACAGATGAGCTTGTCTTGGGCACGCCTGCTTCTCGTGGCCACCATTAATTAGGTTCAGGGAAAAGGAAGGGGTGCGAGGAAAGGGGTTGGCAGGGCTAGCGGAGGCAGGAAGGAGAGATGGGAAAGATGCGCAGGAGAGCAGGTAAGGAGTGGGGGAAGCATGAGGGGAGATTGGGAGAACAACTGTGGGAGCAGCAAAAGATGGGAAGGGGAGCAGGAGAGTGGCAAAAGAAGCTAAAGAGCAGAAAAGCAAAAAAAAAACAAATCCAGAATTAAAAGAGCAAATGGATATGAGTGGAAAAGGGTAAGAGAGAGAGGCAAAATAGTCTAAAAGCAAAAATTCAACAGAGTAATGGAATACCTGTAGAAAAAGTGTGAGACAGAGGCAGAAGAGCAGAAAAGTAAAAGTCAAAACGAGTGAATGAATATGAGTGGAAAACAGTGAAAGAGAGGCAAAAGGGGCCAAAGAGCAGGAAAGCAAAAGTAAAAAAGAGTGATGGAATGTGAGTGAGAAAAGAACAAGAGAGAGACAAGAAGAGGCCAAGGAGCAGAGAACGAACAATGAGGATCATATGAGAGTGAGATTAAGAGAGCAACTGTGGTTTGCAGCAGAGCAGATAGCTGGGTCACAAAGGGACTTGACTGGTCACAGGACCGATTCAATCAACGTGGGAGTCTGGGCACCTGCTCAGTGAGGGGCGGGGTCACACTGCAGCCGCCATTAAGTAGGTCTTGGGAGGTGGAAGGGGAATGGGCAAATGATGGACAGGGCTAGCATAGAGTAGCCCCGCACTCCCACATCCCAAATGCTATGCAAATAAAATGTTTCTCAAGAAAGAAGTTTTAGTCATTTCCCAGATCCTATTTAAAATGTTACTCACCAACAAATAATAATCTTGTTGTGGAATGAAGCTGAGGAACCCATTCTTCTAACTTCAAGAGTAAAAAATGTATTAAAAGCAGTGTGCACATATGCTTGTTTGTTGCTGAGGAAAGCAACAATGAATAAATCAAAGGCAAAGTCAAAAAGTACTTTCTTTGGTTTGTACAAACCATAAAAGTGCATAGAATACACACAAAACAAGTTAAAAGTAGATCTAAACAGTAAATCCAATAAAATAAATAACATAAAAGTTTGCAGCATCTGCAATGCATTGCTATAAACACAGTAGATAAAAACATTAAAAAAAACATTCATAATTTAGAAAGATGGGTCAAAAGCTCATCAGGCAAGGATCACGGTTAATACAGAGTACACAAGAGCCTTATGTGAATAGTCTTTGGACCCCAACTATTCTTAAGGCTGCTTCTGCCCCAGGGCGCTGGCTCTTACGCTCCAGCGCAGATATTTGGCGACAGCACAATCAATAAAAACTTTAGTGTCAACACGCAGCACCTTAAGTGCAGTTGCGCACTGCCTAACCCCCAGCAATCTGCAGATTGGAAGGAGCCAGCCCTTTCTCGGTCTGGCATACCCTGGGCAGACAAAAATGGGATAAAGTTTCCTCAACGCAGCAGCACACTCATCAAATAATGCTCTAGATGGTTTTTGATTTCGATCTTGAGCAAAAAGACAGGTGGGGTAAAGTGTTGTGGCGAAACTTAGGCCCATATTTATACTTTTGGACGCAAACCAGCACCGGCGCTGGTTTGCGTCAAAAATGTTACCGACGGCAAACGCCATTCCTACGCGCCTTGCGGGCGCCTTATTTAAGGAATGACGTTAGCCGGCGCTGCGGACTAGTCAGAGTAAAAAAAAATGACTCAAAGCAGGCAGCGCCGGCGTAGGGGAAAATGGGGGCTGTGCGTCAAAAAATGGTGCAAGTCAGGTTTGAGGCAAAAATCATGCCTTAAACCGGACTTGCGCCATTTTTTGACGCACAACCCCCATTGAAATGAACCCTGTCTTAGCAAAGACAGGAGTCATGCCACCTTGTCCAATGGCCATGCCCAGGGGACTTCTGTCCCCTGGGCATGGTCACTCGGCACAGTGGCATGTAGGGGGGCCCAAATTAGGCCCCCCTATGCCACTTTAAATCTTTTTAAATAAATACTTACCTCAACTTACCTGGGATGGGTCCCCCCATCCATGGGTGTCCTCCAGGTGTGGGGGAGGGTGGCAGGGGGTGTCCCTGGTGGCAGGGAAGGGCACCTCTGGACTCCTTCCATGGTCAGAGACCATGGAAGTGAGCCCACAGGTCCTTTAGCGCCTGCCCTGACCAAGGCGTTAAAAAACGGTGCACATCAGGCTGTGCAATGTTTTTCAAGGCCCACCCCCTCCTGTGCGTCAAAATGACGCTGGATTATAAATAAGGCGCACAGGCCTTAAAGTAATTTTTGGGGCGGGAACGCCTACCTTGCATGTCATTAACACAAGGCAGTTTCCCGCATCCAAAAAATGACGCACACAGAGGAATTTTGACGTCCTCAGGCGTCAAAGTTTAAATATGGGGCAAGGTTTGCGCCGAATGTGCGTCAAACTTTTTGACGCACATTCGCGCAAACAGAGTATAAATATGCCCCTAAATATACAGGAGTCTGGCAGCGTAAAGTTGGATAAAATCTAAGAACAATTCAAACTAACAAAATGGTTTCAAGTTTAAGAACTCAGTAGTGAGTGACCCATAAGACCTATTGCTCACCCCATTTCCCCACAAATAAGCCCAACAGGCGTCCTTTAAAATCTGCTTAGAAAGGGAAGGACAACCCTCACAGTCACGCCAATAGGCTTCTAAGACAAGTTGGATCATCATACCCTTGTTGTAACTTATACACTTTATTCTATAGCTTTTATCTGTTTCAACAATGTCCTTAAATGCATCATAATACGTGGCAAGGGTAGGAGTGTACTTAAGCATATGCCAGAACAATAGAGGACATAGCATAGCTCTAGAAGAAATGGAATGAATACAAATATTCCACCTTAAAGGAAGCAGGGATGTGCTTTTCGGAAGGCACAGCAAGGATCTTAGGAAATTATTCTTTGCTACTCCTAGAGATGCCTGGCCCAATGTTACCCATAGTTCAGCTCCGTATTGGGCACATCCCTCAGCCTTGTCCCTGTAGACCTTAAGAGCTGGTGAAATGGGTCTTGTATTTTAAACGTGAGGCAGTCTCAAAATGCCAGTTGCATGGTGACATAAGTTCAAACTGCATTTCTTGACTCGGGGGAGCCATTGCATAGACTGGGATAACCTTATTCCAAGATAATCAAATGAGGTGATAATTTCAAGTCTGCTTCAATCAACCTCTTGACGTATCTAGACCTGGCTGCACATAATTTCAGTGGTCCAACACATTGCTAGTGAAATGGCAAATTATATTCTGAGAGGGAATGGCAGTCAGGAAAGGTGCGTCCCTATCTAAACGGGTCATTTGGACCATGGCAGTGAACAGATTGTCTTATGTAGGCCCTGATTACAAGTATTCATGCAATTTATCACACGTGATAAATAACAATATCACTTGGTATGTTATTTATTCGGTGCTCTAAGCAGCACCTATTACATGTTTGTGGGGCATAACATTCAGATTTTGGTGTTTAACACACCAAACATCAAAAGCTGCATGATACAGTAAATACCATATGCTTTTCCCCTGTTAAAATTCAGTAGGGTGACTTGCCAAAATTTGCCGAAGGTTGAGTTATTTAATGCATTCAATAATTATCAGATGATTTAAGTACCTTCAAAGTCGTAATTACAACCCATTCGCAAACAAGGGTTCAGACCATTAGAGATTCCGACCTGTCTGGTAGGGAACTCTGTACTGTGAGGATGAGCTGCTGCAATTCCCCTCATGGCACTGCAGGGCTGAGCCAGGATCATGTTTAAAGCAACTGGTCAGAAAACTTTCTTGTTTTGCAAAAACAAACTTTAAAGTTGGGAGTTTGTTTTCTCAAAACAAATATTACCAAGGCACAGGGAGTTTTCTCCCTGCGCGATGTAGATATTTAGGGCCAGAGTTACAAGGACCTTGCGCCACCGAGCATCACTTTTTGGGACACTTCGGTAGCACTGTGCAGTGCGCCACATGTTCAAGGTGGCACTAAGCCATTTTTTGTGGCTTAACGCCACCTTGTGAATATGGGCCCCTGAGACGCAGTTTTCTGCAGCCGAGGGGCGTGCAATGGGTGTTGCTGTGGGCGTTCGACCACAACACCCACTGCTTTTGACGTTGTCCCAGATTCACAATACGTCTGAAATCTGTGGTAGCACCAAAAACTAACACCACCTTTGGGGTGGCGTTAGCATGGCACAATGAGGAGGAATACTTTTATTCCTCCTCATTTTTGCTTTTCCATGTGTGCTGCATTCTGCAGCACACATAGAAAGAGCAAAAGGCCATGAATGTTTATGGGCAGGAAGGGACACCGGCTTTTTCTTCAATAATTTGACTGCTAATGTTCCATTGATATTTTTATTGACGTTATAAAAGTTGTCATGGAGTGCTGCAATATCTCGGGTAATTAGCAGTGCATGGCGAGGGCGAGTTACACTTACTTGAAATAACTCTAACAGCTGATTTTCTAGGGTTTTGTGCAAGTAAATTCAAGACCTAACTATAACGTCCCTGTAAACTTTGTTTTTTTTCAGTTAATTTCTTTTTTTTTAAATGTAAAGTAATTTTAATGACTATACGTTATTTTAACCACCGCCGCACACTGCCTTTGGCCGTGTGTGGCGGGGGTTGGCCGCAGGGCCTGGCCTGGGGCCAACCCACTATAACTACCCAACCCCCTATAACCACCCATCCATACATGCATGTGCAACCCCCTATAACCACCCAACCCTGCATGCATAAGTCTCTGAGTGGGTCTGTGAATGTGTGCATGAGTACCTCAGTGGGTCTGTCAGTGGGTGCATGGGTCTGTGAGTGGGTGCGTGAGTCTCTGAGTGGGTCTCTGATTGGGTTCATGAGTGTCTAAGTGGGTCTCTGAATGGGTGCGTGAGGGTCTGAGTGGGTCTGTGAGTGGGTACATGAGAGTTAGAGTGGGTCTGTGAGTGGGTACATGAGGGTCTGAGTGGAGCATTACACTACATACATCTCCACAAAACCAGTATACTTCCTCTTATCTTTATCGTGTAAGTGCTTCTTTATTTTGTGCAGATGTCCTCATATACCTTGACATTCAGAATGTGCCACCAAAATCGGTGGCAAAGGCACTGGGGGGCCCTTTGGTAATCTGCCCACCATTCTGGCAAAAGGCAGGAGGACCTTTTATTATTAATAGAAATTGGATGGGGGTCCTTCCCCTGGCCGATTTTGGCCCCAGGGACCCCCTTCCCTGGGGCCCAGCCATGTCTCTCTGGATGCCCTGCAGCCTACCCAGTGCACCCAGTGTGCAATGGGACTGTGAGGAGAGCCTCATTGGTATTGCACACAGGAAGCTGCTGGAAATGCAGATTCCTATGTGCAAGAGCAATTGTTTCATCTCCTTGGGCAGGGAGAGAGATAAAACCTCTGCTTCCAGTGGGTGGGAGCACTCAGACAGCTCCTGCCCCCTAGAACCAGAGTGTTTGCTAAAGCAAGTGGCTATGTCCCAGGGGTGGGCACCTGGGACATAGCAGTAGCCGAGGTGGCAGTCCCCAGGGCCATTATTAGCTCAACAGGAGGGCTCTGTGTCCCCCTCCTTTACTTTTCAGGGCCATGCCCGGGGTGGTGGTGGCCCCCATAGCCCTATGTGGCCTGGGCAGCCCCTCTCCCATTGGTTTAATAGCATTTTGCCCCTGGGAGGTGGTAGTCCCAGGGTCTGGGGGTTCGCAGGGCGTGTCATTAGATGTTATTTAGCCCTGGGGAGGTGGTGGTCCACGAAGGATGCCGTGGGCCAGCAGGGTGAGGCCACTGGGGCTGCTCCTGGCCAGGACACAATCAGCCACATCTTCGGGGTCTATCAGAAGTCCCAAGGCGTGATGGGCTAGGTCGTGACCAAACTCCAGGAAATCAAGCAGCGACAGAGGGACATCCATAGGGATATGTGAGAGCAGTGGGAGGCCCACAATACCAACATGGCTCCCTAACAGGGGTGATGAGGGACATAAACACCACCCGAGAAGGGATCTACAACACTACGCAACCCCTTCCTTTGACTCATCAACACCAGGCACATCTACATCGGTGTCAGCCACTGGAAGGGAAGTGAGTGTCTCCCTTCATACTCCCTATTTCCGCCTGCTGAGACATGGTAGTTGAACCGCCATGGTCACATTGGCAGTGTGCAACCCGATAATGTGTCCGGCCAAAACACAGGCTTTGCCAGCTGGTTTGTGCTGCCTTGTGACCTCTGCAGTATGTGCTGCCTGGCAGTGCCGATTAGACTGCAGCGTTATTTCCTCCATATGCCAACATGACTCGTAATACAATAGTCCGACTGCCAATCCGACTGCGGTCTGACCGCCAGCGCCGTATTGGCAGTCCACAGACTGCCAAACCCGTAATGTGGCCCCAGGTCTTTTATCTTCAATACTCAGTTTCAAGGTGTATTATCCACCCCTGGAACTTGCCTAGACAATCTAAGGCAAATCCACAAATTGGATGATGCGGGCTCACTCATGTAATGTGACATGTTTTATCATTGCCACCTCATCCCACCCTGGTAAGATAATACTACCAGAGCAGACTAAAGCTCAAGGGGGTCTATCTTGAAGGGAGAAACATCCCTTACCACAAAGTCTTAATCACAACATACATTTTCCACAAAGTCTTTAACACACGTGCAACATTACCAAGCATGCCATTACAATAAATATGTCTTTAGAACGAATGTCATTACCTCTCATGCCACTACCACACATTTTATAGGAAAGTATATATGTAAGTCTGTTGGGATAGTTTTCTTATTTTGTAAGACGGTTGGGGTAAGTTTTAAATGATAAAACAATGAATTAGGGGTATGGTTAGGGAAAGTGGACCAATACTGAAGTATTTAATTAAAATATTAAGTATTATGTTTTTAATACATTTCAAATGGTAGTATTTTTTTAACTGCTAATGAATTCATTCTGCTAAAAATTAGGCACTGGATGCAAGTGATAGACAGTTGTAGGGTGGGAAAGTGTTTTAATATTCAGGTATTTAAAAGAAAAGGGTTTGAATTTTTACAATTATTTATGCACTATTTTTTTTATTAAAATGTGGTAAGTAATTTGTGACACTAAATTTTAGGAATGGGATAGAAGGAATATAGGGGTTTAGGGTGGGAAAATATATGAATGATCGGATATTTGTTTGAAATACCTAGCCAATAATTTCTATAAAAAAATAAATAGGGCCTATTATGAGTTTGGCGGTCCTACCGCGGGACTGCCAAACTCACGGGAAGGATGCCACCGCCATGGCGGTAACGTCCCTCCCAAGTGTATTACAATGGTCTTGCCAAGCTGACTGGCAGGAACATTGTAGTGAGCTTTCCCACCAGTCAGTACAGCGGTGACAGTGCTACAATAAAGGACTCGGAGTCCTCTACCATAGCACAGATGGGGCCGACCAGCACTCTCAAAATGCGCGCTGTCTTTGAAGCAGACAGTGGAAACTTTGTAATGAGCCTGGAGAGGGAGACTGCCAGATTTGCGGCGGTCTCCTCTCCACGGGGCTGGTGTGTTGAGGGTCGGCCCGTCAGCTTCATAATGAGGCCCTCAGTTTGGATTTTGGATACCTATTTGGATAATTGGAACGTCAAAGACTCTTGGTGACAATTGTGCTTAAAACATCACCGAGAGTTGAAACAAAAAGACATCTGCAGGTAGGAAAGAAAGATTGATACAATTTAATAATAGCATTTTTTGAAAATTTCCAATTTAGATGAGATAGATTAGAGAGTTGTAAAAACAGGCAAGTAATTAAAGAGTTGTAAAATAGGCATGTAATGGTACAGGGTGTTAGAGTATGTTGATAGTATAAAATGCAGGCAATGTTTTCTAGGTAGTCTGATACACCTATCAAAGAAAAATCTTTAATCTTACCCAAGTTCTTTTCTTTTTGCTTCCTGTAAAAGATTGTGCAATTCTCATTTCTTGGAAACTTTGCTCCTTCTTCAAATTTTCTAGGAAAATGATGCAGGTTTGAGGGTGTTTCCCAATAGATTTGTTGAAGGAGTTGTGCCATCCCTCAATGGCATTGTTAGTCTTTGCACCTCCCTCTAAGAAGGTTGTGTAACCGCTCAACCAGTCAATAGGGAACCTTAGCTTCTTCCTGTGAACCGGCCTGCTTAAATGGCCAATCCATGTGCCCTCAAAATAATTTAGTAAGGGTACCAATTTTCCCTTGTTTGTGTATATTAGTCAGATTCAATAATTGTTGTGTAAAACTTGTCTACACACTCAGGAAGTATGAAGCATAATGCTATACATTTTCATAATTCAATTTGCATTTTACTATCTGACATGTAATCCTTAACTTAGAATGTTTCTTGAATTTTACACTAATATGCCTGTGAAAAGTGAAAAAATATCCTAATTTTTTTTATAGTGAGGTACATTTTACGAATGGTGTTAATCATTGTTAATTCAAAGTCAAATATCACTTTTTTAGGACTTTTATTTAATGTTTTTGTTTTTATCACTGACAAAATTTCTGTATATGTTGAGGATTGTGTGTCAGTCAATAATCTGTATTCTAATAGTATGGTTGTATTATTATCCAAACATCACTATTCTCAAGTGTTAGTAGGTGATGGGATATTGCAAATATTAATATTTTTTTATGAGGGTTTTTGCTGTCATGCAGTAGGAAAGTTTGGTTAGTGAAAGTAAGAGTTAGTACTGGGGAATATTAATATCAGAAAAAGTCTGTGGGAGTCACACGTTGGAGATTACTTGCCTGTTTTTGTCTCTTGATCATCGTTCTAAGGTTGGGAAATGCATGCATACTACTAGATACATGTATGCAAATGGATTGTGAAACCTCTCCCAAAACTGCACCACAGGGTTCATTGGAGGTTGATGGAAGATACTTTGGGCCAGATTTAGCCAAGGTACTTCAAACTCTCCAGCCCCAGGGGCGCTGCACAGTTTGGGGGAAGACTCGGAGGGGAGCCTCCTGACAGTGAGAAGATCAAGGATTTAGACAAATGAATATGGTATCCCCGAGTGGTCCCCAAATATGTTGAATATGTGAAGGATTCTGTCGATGGAGAGGGTTGGCTGAGTGAGACAGAGCATCACATCATCGGCTTCTTCCAGTGCCCCACTGCACTCACTCCTTGAATTAGTCGGCCTAGTCAGGGTAGAGAATACATAGGGGCTGATTATGAGTTTGGCGCTCCTGTGACTGCCATGGTGGCGGTCTGACCTCCAACGCTCGTCCCGTAGCCAGATGCGTTCCCCACTCCGCTGTGCGCTGTCTTCTTTGCCTGCCGGTGCTGAAGTTGCAAATACAAAGAGAAATAGGGTAATAGGGTCGCCAGTCCCTGGATGGTATTCATGATGGCTGACTGACCCACAGAGATCGTCCTTAGGAGGCCAATAGCCTTCTCACTGAGAACAGCAGGGGTAACAGTGGCTGGGGCAGAGGTGCCTGTGGCAAAAGAGATGCCCACCCTCTTGGCATGGCCAACTGGGTGTGGAGCTACAGGGAGGGCGGTGATAGAACCAAGGGTGGCTGACGAGGATGGTATGGGGGGTCCCCAATGGGTCAGCCACCTCTAGGGAATGGCCACTGGAGGAGGAATCCGAAGATGATGGTGTGGTTCCAGTCTCCCACGTGACACTCTCCTCGCACTCCATGCCACTGGGTCCCTCAGAGTCAGTTGTATTTTGACTCGAGGTCCCGCAGCCAGACGCGTTCCACACTCAGCTGTGCGCTGTCTTCTTTGCCTGCCGGTGCGGATGTTGCAAATACAAAGAGAAATAGGGTAATGACTACCCTTTAACCACAACTCTGAGTCCAGACAATACCATCATGCCAACTAGCCTGCAGCAAAACCTTCAGATAAGTGTCACATTCACGTTCCATCACATATGCATGCATGCCATCTGGACTTACCAAAGTTACCCACCAGAAAATCAGGATCTCAGACAACTACAACTGAATGGATGAAGTCTAGCAACCAGAAAAACATAACTACAACTAGGTGACCTCTCCATCCTCCAAGATGTGCCACGTGCAGCAGACCACAGTCAACTTGTAGCCAACAATGGTATCCTACTGTAAACTACTCTGCCATATTTCACACACAAGTAAATGCACACATCTATCTTGCACTTACATGATGTACCAACAATTAGAGATGGTGCCAATAAAAACCAGCTAACTCAGATTCCTATCTGCAATATTCAGGAGTAGGTGACGTGAAAATACCCATGTCACAATGGACACAATCTTACAATGTACAGCTCAATAAGTTACACCTCTCCCAACTGAGTCAAGGAGGTAGTATCAATGTCACTCAAATGGGCCTCACATGTGTCATTGAAAGGAACAACATTGATGTCAGGTCCAATGATTTAGCAAGCCATAGGATAGGCACCACTAATGTCTGACACCAATCACAATGACATCATCTGAGTTTGTCTGTAGTAAACATCTATTCCTTGCATTTTGGATAGTCACATAGCCTGCAATGACCAATAGAAGGACCACAACCCTTGGTCCAACGTGAAGCCACTTCACTACTCACATCTCAGAAATTGCAAGCTTGCCATTTGTCTGTGGATGAATGCCTGAACATAAACACATGTGATGTCAACATAACTGCAAGTCACTCCATCATGCATGCCTACAGTCAGGGCACAACCCCCAATCATTACACAGGTGCAGTGCACTAATCAATTTGATGCCACATCAAGGGCATGGGAAACATAGAGTTGTTCCACAGTCTTGGTCTACCTGCCATGTTCCTCAGTGTAACTGTAGTCCTACATGCCAAATGACATACTGTGACGCAAGAAGGTATCAGTCAGATGATAACCAAAGGTGGTACACTTCTGTCTGTGGCACAACATGTAATGGACCACCTTTGTAATTATACCAATCCGTTAACTGTTTACCATGCACATATGTATGTGTAACTACATACATTGCATTGTCAATGGACGTTCCCCTGTCACCAAGGGAAGGTAGTCGCTACATCTGCAATCATTTAGCCATGTAAGCCATGTCTATGCTGGGCACAAACACATCACAGACTGCAGTGAGGCACCAGCACACATCATACAGTGAAAAAAACTTGCTTCTTGGTGTCAGATGTCTGCATACACATATGCCCAGACACATAGCAAAGGACGCTGATCCCTCACCCACTTACCTAGTGTCTGTGACAATCAGGGGAAGTAATCTGTGGGTCAGAAATCACACCCATCCCAACTACAAATAGTACATAATTGTTCACTGCACACAGCCCTGTTGTCCCTGCAGAGGAAGTGACTTGGAGATTTACAACAGGTTTGTACGAGGTTCCAGGTTCAGAAGGCAAGGTGCCCCAGTTTGATACACATCACATGTCAATACAAACAATCTCCCATCAACTGTGTGACACTTGGCTCAGTTCTCATTGTCAGGGGGAGCAGTCAGTACTCCACTCATTCACCTGGCAATGGAACAGGCAGGAATTTGCTGTGTACTCACCCCCATGTGGCTGCTGTGCTGCCCTCAAATATCCATTCAGCTCCAGGTATGCCACCCCCAGAATGCTGGCCATGAGGGGGGTCATGGTCCAATGGGCACCCTGACCATGTTGGGAGGGCAACCCCAGCTGGGCCTCTGAGATCTTCTGTTCCCAGTGTCTCATGTCCTCCTACCTCTTGCGACAGTGGCCACTCCACCAGCTGTGGACCCCCAGGGTCCACACCTTCTTGGCGATGGCTCTACAAATCCCCTTCTTCTGGTGGGCGTTGACCTGCATGGATGCAAAAGACGAGACAGGAAATCACATCAAAATTGTTCTGTCCAGAATAGCAGAGTCACATACATGCCTGTACACTAAGCTAAGCACATCATGTATTGCCCAGACTGGCCAGGTGTGGCACATACCAGTCACTGAGTACAGGGACATGACAACAAACACTTCCTGATCAGCAGACCAACCCACCACCCTGCTCAGGCCCTCCACTGACCAGGTAGGCCAACTGACATCTTGTGGGACATGCCCAAGCAATCAGAGTGAGCTCAGAAGCACTATGGGACAGTTGACAACTCTGTGGCTTCTGAGAGGTGGATTCCATAGGCATAAAGGTTTCAATTCACTCACAATCTGTGAAGATGGTTGTCCACCAACATTTACTCCAGCCTAGTGCCAGGGCACAAGACTCAACCCCACACATGGGTAACACATGAAGGGACTGGCATTGTGGGTACAAGAAATTCCTAACCTGTCAATGTGTGGACATGTGGATTTACAGATGCATGCTCATTCCACCTCAGGAGGCGGGGTAATGCATCATCTACCTGTGACACAGAACATGCTTCTGGAAATATTTGTCCCTTCTACAGTGATGGTATCCAACAAACAAATGCATGCTTTGTCCATTGTCAGCCATGTAACACAACAATCATGCCAGATATCATGGGTTCACAGGAATCATCACACTGTCTGCACTTTGAGACTGACATGTATGCTATAACCCTGCACAGGACAAATTTGATTTGTGTAATGATGACAACAGGGCTGCAGGAGTAAGGGACCTGTCAGGGGTCAGAGACACACACTGACAATGATCCCTAGTGCGCATGGATCACAGAGCATTGACTCTCTATCCAATACAATCTACATACTCCTCAATGAAAAAACCTCAGGAAGCTGCACCTTAGCACAGAGACTAGAGTGGTCCACGTGACTGGATGTCCTGTGATACAGGTAGTGGACTCTGTATCCCAGTTGCATAGTCAAAATTACTTAACTCAAGCCTAGACGTGGACCCATTCAGTGAGATAAATTGACAGACAATGGTCTCTGCAGACTGAGCAGACAGAACCTGCATGAAAATCGATTCCCATCAATTCCATGCATAACAGAACATCATGTAGCCAATAGCAATTTACTATGTGATGTGTATGTGGCAACTAGAAGGGCAGAGTGAGTCTGCATATACCTCCATTAGCACGGCCAGACATGGTGTGAAGCCCAGTGGCAACATACACATATCTCCGTTTACACACACCTCACACATACAACATGCCCACACTGCCCATGCTGTCATGGAAGTACATGTCCTCTCACATTGTCGACATTCATGTGTCAAGTGTTGTATGGGCATTGCTGAGGAGTCCCCTCACCTAGTTTAGTGCATCCTAAATAAGGAACAACATGGTACACTCAAAATGCACACACAGAAAAGTCAGATGCCTCAACATCTGGCACTGGTCCAAGTTTATGCACAATAAGGCTCCCATTGATGCTACACCAACGGCACTCCATTGGCCCTGACTATACATACTGGTTACCATGGCCTCAATCTAGCCTGTGAGAAGTAGAAATATGGTGACGTACAGGGTAAAATAGTGTACATGAGGCACTTACCTGCTCCTCTGGTGCATCATAAAGATGTCCGTACAGGGGTTGGAACTCCTCCATTAGCTTCTCTGGGAGGACGTTAGGGCCCTATCACTTGCTGGGCGTGGCATAATTGCTCCCAGTGGCGGTACACAGTAGCTCAGGTTGTGGAGATCTTGCTGGCAGCAGTGTCAAGAGTCAAGTAAGGGATGTTGCAAAAGATAGACACAGCCATTGGCCCAAGACCACCACTGGCAACAACGTTAGCCTATGGCAATGTCCGCTGCTGTAGCATCCGCCTACCACCATGGAAACTTCCACCCGCAGTCGAGGGCAGTTCACAATATCCAGTGGAGTAGGTCAGGCAGACCCCATTTTAGAGGCATAATGTGGTTTATGGCCTAACAAAATGCATCACAAGTACAAAAATGTTGTTAATGATAGTGGCAAATGCTGGCCTTGTCCTGGCTTGCAGGTCCTTCGACTTCTACACCATTTTGGGCATACGCTTCGCACATATGGCTACTTACTCTGTGACACAGCCCTCCCCCTGCACAAGTTATGTGATGTGACATCAACTCACAGTCTGAGTGGCAAGTTTCATGCACAAATAGTTGTTGTCCAGATAGATGATGCGTACACAGTTGTGGCAATGCAAGGGGGAAACATGTTGCTTCTGTGTGATGGACAGTGGTGATGTGTACTGTGTATTATGTCCTCAACCTCTGACATGCCTTGTCCGAGTTTATGAATGACATGCATATAAGTATGTTGCAAGGGACACATTGAATGGTGCCTATACTCATTTTCTGTCCCACATAGGTACCCAGGGAGGAGAATGATCAGACATCCTCCTGTGCACCCTCAACTGGCAGACCTTCAGGCCATGGAAGATAGGCACATCATCCAGATCTACCACCTGAATAGGCAAACGGTTGTGGATCTCTGTCGTCAGTTGGAGCCAGATCTGATGCCTGCCATTCATCATCCAAATAGCATACCATCCATCAAACAAGTCATGGCAGTGTTCACTTTCTGGCCACAGGGTCCTTCCAGAATACAGTGGCACTATCTGCTGGAATATCCCAACCTATGTTCAGTCTAGTATTGAGGATTTTACTCTCAGCAATGTTGAAACACCTGGACAGCTACATTCAATTTCCTCAATGTGCAGATTCTGCCCATTTGAAGGCTAATTTCTATGGTTTGGCACACATCCCACATGTGGTGGGGGCCATTAACGATACACATGTAGCTTTGGTTATACCACGTGGCACTGAACAAGTCCATCGGAACAGGAAGAATTTCCATTCCATCCTAGATTGTTTTTTTGGCGGACCTCTACATTTCACAGGTCTGTGTCTGTTATCCGGGTTCAGTCCATGATGCTTCATCATGCTGAGCAGCGGAATTCCACAGCTGATGTCACAACTGTACCCAGAGTGGCCCTGGCTGGTTCATAAGTCACATATGTCATGTATGTTCTTTAAAGCAATGTCTGTTGCAATGAAAATGATGAGAGGGACTCATAATTGCACATGTCACATTCTCTTTGAGGGTACTCTGCATACCCAAACTGTCCATGGTTGTTGACACCAGTGAGTAAAAAAACTACACCAGCAGAAGTCAGCTTCAACGATGCCCATGGAAGAACACGGCGTGTCATGGAGTGGGCTTTTGGGCTCCTAAAAGCCAGATTTCGGTGTCTGGTCACGACAAGCGGAGCTCCCCTCTACTCACTCAAAAAAGTTTAGGAGGTCATTGTGGCTTGTTGCATGCTCCACAACATTGCCCTGCAGAGAAGTATTCCGTATATACCAGATGAGGGGGAGCAAGCAGTGCCACCAGGTGAACCCCCTGAAATGCCAAGTGAGGATGACAGTAATGAACAGGAAGATGAAGACTTTCGGGCAGATCTCATCAATCACTACTTCACTTGAGTGTAAGTATGTAATGTGATGTGATTTCTGTAACTGTATGGGAAACTGTAGGGGTCAGAATGTGTTGACTGTGGTAATTTCCCACTAAAGACAGGGCATCTCATGCTATGCAGTATACAGCCAAGCGTTGCTGCCTAAGTCAGACTAGGACGTGTAAGTACTTTTACAATCTGCCTTGTCGTGTCCATCTCATTGCAATTTGAGTGGCTCTACAGTACTTTATGATGTGATGTGGGTCATATGAATGGTTTTTCATGCCTTAACTCCCCATATTCTAATTTTTCACCCAGGTCTCTTCATGCCATCCTCATGTGGGCATTTCAGAGTTCTGACATTGGCAGGTCGCTGTAGCTGTTCCGACATTTGAAGTGGACATGGATTGATCAAGGTAATGTTGGTCACAGAGTTGGGGTGTAGGGGTTCTATGTCAAAGGAGCCTGGACAGTGGGGGGAGGTCTGAAGTACATAATACACTTGTGAGTTGTGGTGTGATGGGACAATGTTTTCATGTGTGTGACCATGTAGCCTTACTACATGTCATCCAGTGCAATCCATGTGTTTGTCCCTTTATAGTGTATGTACAGTGATCTTGTATTACCTTTTTGTGGCTGTCAATGTGTTTCCACATAGCAGGCCAGAGTGCCTGTGCCACAACACTGACACAGGTTAGCATCATACCACCAGATGCTTGTTCATTGTAATAGGATGGACCTAGGATCAGTAAATGATGTACTGCCCTATGGCTGTGACCTGTTGTATGTAGAGTCGGCAGACGGGGTTTGGTATATGATAAGGCTCAAGCTGGTGTCAACATCCACCAATCTGTTGACCTTTTCTATGGGACAAGGTCTGGAAAAGCACCTTCTACTGTGGTCTTGACGGTCCCTTTGGGATATCTGGCCTGACTCAATGTGGTTCAGACGTTCTTGGCTTTGGCAGTCCAGACCTTTTAACAGTCTATGTGTAGTACAGTGAAATAAAATGTTTGATATGACAAGACCCTTGTGACATTATGTTGCTAGTCATCCTCAGCATGACACTACCTGAGACGTCTCCCTCCTTCCATTACCATCGTATGTCTTCCTCGTGTGCATTACATGGGTTTAACATCTGACATTTTAATATTGTGAAAGAAAAAGGTAGTAGGCAGTGTTTCTGTGATAGGTGTGTTTATTTACATGTGTACATGGAATAATTGTGAAACAATAAAAAAGTAAGGTGAAGTGATCAGTCATGGTGGATATAATCAATAGAGTAGATGCCACAACATTTGAAGTCCAAAGTCCAGTGTCCTACTACCATGGCAAATAGAAAGTGGTAAAAGACCAGTCAACAGAGTGAACCTATGGCACACAAAGGAGTTCCATCAGGGAGAGGTCAATTCCTGCCAGTAGTTGGTATCTTGGCATCCTCACCTCCTGGAGTTTTGGGTGGACATCCCCGCTTGTGGGGAGGTTCAGTAGCTACAGAGGCAGGGGTGTCTGAGGCGGGTGCTTTCCCTGACAGGGCCTCCCTTCCAGTGGCTGCCACAGATGTTGAAGGGGATGGTGTTGCTGGGCCCCTGGAAGGGGTATGTTGTTGTTCACCATCCCTGATCAGGGTACTGCTGATCTCCTTGAACACCCCTGCTATGGAGGCCAAGATGGTGTTGGAGGCCTCCCACTTTTCTATGTTTTCCTGATGGAAGTCCCTCAGCAGCTGCTTCATCTCCCTGAGTTCGGCAAGTACCTGACCCATCATGCCTTGGGATTGTTGATAGGCTCCCAAGACTTGGCCGATGGTGTCCTGGCCAAGGGCATCACCAGCAGCCTCTTGACACCGGGACACACCAGCCCTCTCACACACCCTACCCCCACGTGCCTGCACCCTTGGCGTAGCCTGCCCCCTTCCACTGATTCCAGGTCCTCCATTGTTGAAGTTGGCTTGTTTTACTCAGGAACCAGGATTGGGGGCCCATAAGATGTTAATGGCTGTCCTTGGGTCACAGGTTTGGGGGTGACTGGCTGCCTGAGATGTTGAGGCCACTGGACTGGGAGGAGTCGATGTGATCAGGGTGAGTCTCACTAGCGTCATCTGACCAGGTTACCCAGATGGGCCAGAACCATCCTCCACGTCCACATGTCCAGGAGTGGTGTCTTCACTGACGGCTTCATCCATGGGGGTTGTGACAGTCTCTTCAGTGGTGTCAGTAGTCGCAGTGGCTGTTGATGTGTGAGATACAATGTTACAGATTGTATTGTGACATCTACCTCCAATAGATGACAGTGGCATCTGGCTAAGGCCATGTACACATTGGGGTTAGCAGCTTTCCCTTATGTGGCAGGTTCACATGCTATCATTTGTAATGACCTGAGAATGGAGTAACATACCTATTCCATTGCAGTCAACTGGCTTCAGAATGTCTGAGAACCTTAGCACTTGGAGGGATGGTCATAGACTTATATCTTGCCATCAGTGCAGGCAAAACAGTGGCTGGGCAAGGTGGGGTTTTGGTCATCTTAAGACCTAGTTGGCTGTTATGCAGATAGATCCAATACCTTGCAATATATATGATAGTTGTCACTATGCAGTCAGTGCATCGTGGATATGTTTGATGCCAATACCATTCAGATGATGCATCTTGAGGCCTTTGATCTGTCATAAAATTTTATAGCCCACATTTTGAACTGCCCATCCTGTCCACAACATTTGATCTTGGCATAGCTGCTCAAGGTGGTTCAGGGCATGTAGCCACATCACAGGGTGTACTATGACCTGTATATTGGTCCCTCCAAGGTGGGTAAACTTCATTAGTGAGTTCACAGATAGATTCACAATGTCACATGGCCACTATCCTGGTGATAGGAGTTACATGGACTTGCCCTCCTGAGATTTACAGTGATGTTTCTCCAAGTACTACTCACAGTATACATGGGTCATCCTCTGAGGTGAGTACACTTCCATTTCAAGTCAACCTACAAGGATATTTGAGCATATACAGAGTGGGCTGGTGCTTTGAACTGGGTAGACCTAGCCTCCTGACTTAGCAGTCATCTGACTTCCTGTTCCTCATGCACTTGTTATGTGTCATACCCCCTGGTGAGTGTGCTTCATGTGTGAATTCCGAGGAAAATTTTATTTTGGCAGGTGTTCACTGGACTGGTATTTGGAGTCACAGTTAAGGATCCTCCTGTGTATTGTAGCCATTTGACTCCATGTATCACACACACCATACATGTGTGATCCTTTCTAGGTAAGTACAGTTCAATGGCTAAGTAGAGGTGGAAGGTTCATTATGGCAGAGCACACTGTGTTGGCTGAGTGAGCTAGCACTGCTAGTGCATCCTGGCCTTTGCATTCCTGCCAGTGCCTGTCCTACACCCACACACTATACAGTTGTGATCCTTTCTAGACGAGTACAATTCAATGACTGAGTAGAGGTAGTAGGCTCATTATAGCAGAAGACACCGATTTGGCTGAGCGGGGTAACACTACTAGTGCCTCCTGGCCTTAGCAGTTCTGTCAGTGCATGTGCTACATACACACACTGTACAGTTGAGCTCCTATCAAGGTGAGTACACTAGTTGGGGACTTAGCAATACATTGTATGTGATACACAGTTCTGGTTTTGCAAATTGTAGGACAGTGCCTGCTGGGAAGTGTAGTGCTGTCCTACACCCAGTATACACAGATGAGGTTCCCCCAGGTGAGTCTAGTTCACATGTGAGATGGCAGACAGTGTTCTCTGGACAGGTGGAGATTGGGCTAGTGATGGGTGTGCCAGTGAAGGTGTCCAAAGGTGATCAGTGAGCATGCATGCCAATATATTTAGGCACGATATTGTTGTGTTTTGACTTACCCGAATCCACTCCCCCAGGTATTCCTGTCAAGCCCTCAGGATGCAGGATGGCCAAGAACTTCTCCTCCCATGATGTGAGTTGTAAAGGAGGAGCTAGGGGACCGCTGGAGTCTTCTGGAGCTGCAGCTGGTGCCTGGATGCATGGAATGGTGCCTTTACCTGAGGTCATTCCACCTCTTCCTGATGCCGTCCCTTGTGCATAGGGTAGGGCCTATTGCATTCACTCTGTTAATGACCATTTGCCACATTTCCATTTACCGTGCAATAGTAGTTTGCTGGACTTGGGCCCCAGATAAATGTAGCTCTACTCTAATTATTTCATCCACCATGACTCTTAACTCATCTTCAGTGAAACAGGGATTTTTGATTTTTGTGATATGGTGATGTTAAAAATAGATGAACAGGTCACGGTGAGTAAACGGAGTAGGGAGGTGCAGATGGATGTGATTTGGGTATGTTGAGGGTGTGGGGTGTGTGGTTGGAATAAATTGGAGGGGTACCAATTATAGTGGATTTTAAGATTGAGAAATTTTGTGCTGTCTTGCAGGGTCTTGCTATGAAAATGCAAAAGATTGTGGTGTGTGAAAGGGGTGTGTTTTATAGTGTGCTTTGTAGGTGTGTCGATGTGGGAATGTGTGCCAGCTGTGTTGTGTATTACTGTGGTGACCGCTTACCAGCGTGGTTTGGTCCACCATTGGAAGACCTCCATGGCTGAACCTCCATTGTGACTTTTGACTTGTAATAGGTTTGGTGGTTGGTTAACAGGTTGGCGGTTCTGGTGGTCGGACCGTCTATTTCCCACCATCACGAGTCCTGGTGATGTCAGTTTTTTGGCTGGCTTTTATCTGCAGTGGCTGTGTGACTCGTAATACGCGTCAACAGGGCGGTCTTTTTCTGGCTGGCACTATGGCGGTCTGATGGACCGACTGCCAAACTTGTAATGAGGCCCATTGTTTCATTCAATGCTACTGAATGCCATTTTGGCATCCAAGGCCATCAGGACTGCTTTGTCTGAATTGGAGGATCTGGTCATATGTAGCACGCCATAAAGGCACTGTAGATTGAGTCAGGTATTTCTGTGGGGCATGAAACACACTTGATCAGGATCTATTACTGAGGTTATGATGCTGCTTATTTGCTATAGCCTTTGCTAGTACTTTAGTTTCTACATTCTCTTTGTTGTTCTTGACTGAAAATTACCCTTTCAACATTGGACTGAAATTGAGATTCAAGCTTCTTTAATTAGATAATACGTAAGTTCATCAGCTCGCAGCATTTTCTCTATAACCTCTTTTACACCATCACTAGCAAGATTCTTCAGATATTTAATAATCTTTTTGTTATCTGTTTCTTCTAGCATATCAATGAAATCATCAAATGTCTTTATTCAAGCAGTCCATTCATAGCCAATATTTTGCTTTTTGGCTGTATTAAATGGTGGTGGTGGTTCCAGGAAGGAGGCAGCAGCATAAATGTTCACATGACTGGCTCACACTGTGACTGGAGTTCTCTCTGACTCTGCTTGGTGATCTTGGTGAATTTGTTTATGCATATCTTTTCTGAGGCTTTTTTGATGTGCCCACCTCTGAGTCATCTTGGACAGTGTGGAACAGTGACCTCTTTCTTGGTCTCCATTGGCACCCTTCACTTTCTGAAGACATTTGGGGTTGTGCTGAACTGCCACACTGCAGCTTTAGTAGTGTGCAGCTTCAGGTATTGGGCTTCTTCTGTCAGTTAGTGCTCTTTTCTGTATAAGTTGGTGGCCTCCTCTAGCAGTATCATTCCGGTTACTGTATAGCTTTATATTGCGTAGTAGCATGGTACCTCTTTGTGTGCCCTTGTTAGGAGGTTCTTGGTCCATGATGCGTAGACTTCTCAGTGAAGCTTTCTATATCTTCAAACGGTTCACACCGGCTGGAGTTGCTCTTTCACTCTACGTATGACAAACATCAATTCTGCACTTTGACGGAGGCATGCCTTGCATGCACGAACAGTTTCCAAGGACCACAGCAAACTCCCTGAGAGAGCACTGTCAATCTTCAGGTTACTTATCCCCTAGCTCGTTGCCAGCTGTAGTGTCTTCCCCAGCCTGCGTACTCGCTAGTGAATATGCCACACACAATGTTATGTATTTCAAATCTTTATTCGTCTGCATGCAACCGCAAACTCAACATTGTAAACCTGCATTCACTTCACCACAGTTCTACGGAGTCCTTCAGGAGCCAAAAGGGTTCTGTCATTCATACTCACAAGACACTACAGTGAGTCATCCAATTTCACTCCACGTAGGATTTGTTCTCTTTAATACAAAGGTTGAAGCTCCTTTTCCGTAAATATATTTCTTGCATTCACTCTGTTTATTTCTCTCTCACTGTTATTTTATCCTTTGCTTATCTTACATTCGCCCATTCTTTCCTTCTGAGCTTCCTTTTTCTCTCATGTTTTCCCTTCCTCTCTTTTGCTGTCCCTTCTTCTCACTTCCTCCCTTTCATACTCTGGCTTCTTCCCTTTCTCCATTTTCTCTGCAACCCTACCTTACTCTCGCTTTTTTCCTATTCACTCTGTCCCATCTTCTTTGTGCTCTTTGACTCTTTCCCTGTCTTGTGCTCTCTTCTCGTGTCTCCTTCATGCTCCATCTTTCACAGTCTGCCTCTCCCTGCCTTCCTCGTTGTCTTTCGATCTTCTTCTCTCTTTGCCCTTTTTCTCTCTCGCTCATCCTCTTCTTCGCTCTCCCCATTTTTTCTCCTCTTTCTTACTGCATTAGTAAGATTGATAACAGTAGTTTACATCTGTATGATGGTCAAAAGACCACTTGAAACTGAGAATAAATAGTAACTGTTGATCTGATATTTTGTACTTCCCTGGGCCCTAAGCCGCAGAACGGACAAGAGTTCTGACCTCGTACATTACACACGTGGTGATTTAAGTGCAAAGGTTCCAGAAGAACACGATTTTGCAAGCAGAAATTAAATACACGCAGTGCTTGAAATGGATAAATAGAAGTGAGGGTACTCAACAACATAGTACCTGCTTGTTTCTGAGAAGTGCCGGTGGTACTCTGTATTGAAAAGTATTACTTTTTTCTTAAGAAGTGCAGGTACTCTCCCTCGCTAAATAAAAAGTTCCGGTACTCAGTTCCTGACAGTACCGGCACATTTAAAACGCTGAATACACGATTCCTGGCGTTATTTGTGACCGTTTTTGTAGTTTACAGGCGGGGCAGTAGAGACACTTGGGGTTGGGAGAGAGGGGAGGATGTTTAATCTACATTTTCGGGTCAGTGGAAAGAGAGCATTTTCTAATAAATGCCTTTTTATGTTGTTGGCCGAGAAAGGCAGGAGAGCGCAGCCTGCAGATTTACTGCTCTGTGAGAGCCCGTTAAAAGGCTGCGTGGACACCGCGCTGCCTCTTTGATTTATTCTGGCTGGCGGGATGTCTCAAGGCATCTCTCATCTCGCCAAAGTCAGATTTTGTCTAGTCTAGGATGGTGGTTCTCTGTACGGTCAATCTTTCAGATGGAGGATGACATATAGGAAATGGGGAGATATTAACACAGCCGAGGACAGTGATAGGCAAAGAGGTTTGATGCATCCAAGATGGCGATCTCTGAAAAACCGAGCTACAGGTCCGCTGAGCTTTCCTATGAAAAGGTAGTGGGAATGGGGCAGAGTCATTCACATTACAGTCTCACCTTCTCAAAAGGAGACCAATAAGGCACGGAAGAGTTGGCCACAAGGGAAGCGAACCTGCTCATCAAAGGCAGTCAGGGCAGTGTCAACCACCTCAGGCGGGCCGCCCTCCAAAATACCAATGTGAGGATGAGGAGCGCCTCATTGGCCACTCACCATCGCCACCATCTGTCCGTCTGGCACACGGACTTCTCTGACAGCTCAAGTGGCTCGGATTTGCTTGTGCCGAGACCTTCAGTGGCAAAATGTAGGGGACAGGGAAAACCCCCAAGGTAAGACCTGTGAGAGCCCTAAAAAAAACAGCATCCATTGTCACACTAGATCGCCGCTTCAGGCTTACCTGTCGGGCCTACTGACTTCGGCTCTCTCCCAGACTGCTTTTCATTTGTGCTGTTCTCTGGGAAAGCCCTGGGCTCTGGGTCCCGAGAGGGAGACCGCAGCGGACAGAGCGACCATTAGAACACCTGCCGACCCCCACGCGCAACTCTGCACTGCGAATACAGCCCGCATTTGGAATGGACCGGTGCCAGCCCAAAATCACCTTTGAAAGGAAAACATCCTCCAAGCGGTCTGGTGGAAATGAGGGTGCAGATGCGCCTGCTGAGTCATGGACTCCCACCCTGACATGCGAACCCTGCTAAGAGAAGTGAGAAAAAGCCTCCGCACTATTAATTCTAAAATAGACTCTCTCGTATCCAGATTAGACCGTATGCGAGTTAAGCTGGACAAACATGATGGTCGCCTGGACCAAATAGAGAGACTGATATCCGAGGCAGAAAACAACTGCGCAAACTTACTTGCTCGATATCCAGATGTTGTGACTCAGAGAAGGGGGCAACGTGTGCTGTGTCTCAGCGTTGATGGGTCGAGGTTGGTTTAAGAGCCCCAGGAGATTGGCCATTGCCCTCATCAATTGCAGATTCCGATTGCCTATTAAAGGAACCCGCACAAGGTTAGAGAACTATTTGCCTGTTTCCACCGATTTAAGGTACATATCGGTTTTCTTCATTAGCTCCACTATTACAGAGCGAACCGGAGGAAGGATACGTGAGAGCTGGATCTCCGAGGCCCTTGTGGCCTTTTAATCAGCCTTGTGTTGGGGGTCGGGGGTCGGTATAAGAAAGGGGGTGAGTTGGGGAACACTAGCTGCTCAAATTGACCGGGAAGGCCGTTACATCAACCTGCATGGCGTACTAGCGGGCAAAACGTGTGTGTAGGGGCCAAACCTTGACTACCCGGAGTTCTTCCTTTCCCTAGGGCACCGTGTGATTGGTTTGGGATGCGGAACAATAATATAGGGTACGATTGCTATACCATGCTGCATCCCGAGGTAGATAAATCTTGCGCTGACCGGTGGCTGCACCTGCCAACGGCTAAGCAGCTGCACATCGTCGTGTCAGATTCTGACTTGGTTGACATATGGAAGGATAGGTACCCGGGGTGAGCTACGGATATGTGCATTTCGACGTGTCATACATAACGCACGGTCTCACAATGGTTGGTCACCAGGGACATTGAGGCCCATATTTATACTCTTTTAGCGCCGCATTTTCGCCGCTTTTTGACGCAAAAGCGGCGCAAACTTACAAAATACAATTGTATTTTGTGAGTTTGCGCCACTTTTGCGTCAAAAATGACGCAAACGCGGCGCAGAAAAAGTATAAGTATGGGCCTGAGCCTCTCCAACGTAGAGCCAGCCTCTGCTAAGATAGCGCCCTAGGCATGGGCGGAGAGAAATTGGCTGACGGTAGTGAATTAAATGCGGCAGCAGGGGGACCTTTTGTGTTCACTAGTTAGTACCAGGATGAGTAGTGACTGGCCCCTGAGCACAAACATCTCCCGACCTTCCCCATCTTACCTAAATCCTCAGTAACTTAGCTGATGGTTTTGTTGACGTGTGCCAGCAAGGGTCAGAAGGTTAAGGGAGGACAAGGAAGGGGACTAAAGGGGTGGTAAAAACTTTGCTGCAGGATAATGAAGGACTAAATCCACTTTAAACTGGAAAACCAGACAGAAAGGAACAGGCAGGGACAAAGAAAAGGCTGGAGCAAGATGAGAAGGGCACTACTGTTGGTATAACCTTAATGCACACAGCTCCATGCACCCATCAGAATATTAGCGCCCTGGACCTGGGCCCAGCTCCCCATGTAAAGGCCTGCCCTGCTCGTACGACCGAACACATCCCTCGGATGCTCTTGGATCACGTCCCAGTAGACCTCAACCTTGCCTTTGCTAGGGCGGGCAATTGTGGTTTTGCATGGACGTTTCCCCCGAAAGCTGTGAGGAACCAGTTTTTCATTTCAGAAATTAGGGCGGCTTTCGCTGACTATTTTTTCTGTAATATGTGGGAGGCCTTTAAGTCTTAAATTTGTGGCATCTCCTGTCCAAGAAGCTGGGCATTTTACATGACCTTAGAATTTGCCTCGCCCACCTCGAGAGAGAATTTCAGGATCTGGAACTTCAATGCTTTGTTTGCTACAAGTGACTCATCTTCTCGCCCAGTTCCGATTCAAACTCTCTGAGTATCAAGAGGACGTGGCTTGAGAGGCATGTCACATGCTCAGAGAGGGTGCTGTGTGGCGCTATGGGGAGGGCGATAGGGCCGTGAAAACCTTGGTGAACTTGCTTAGGGTCTACAGAGGCAATACCGACATTACTGACTTCTTGAATGCTGATAGTCATTGTTGCCATTCCACAGTGGAGGTCACGCGGGCAATGATGCAATATTACATGATGCTCTTAGGTCCAACCTGACAGTGACCCCATAGCAACTACAGGAGTACTTTGACACAAAACTCATTGCAGATCGATTGCTACTGCTCTCACCCCTCATTACCTGACTGGATCAATCAGGCTTTGTTCCAAAGAGATCAACAGCACACAACCTGCACACCCTTTTTGCAGTCCCCCACTCCCTATACCCTGACCTTCATGCTTCAGCAGTCTTCCTAGGCTCCACCAAAATCTTTGACCCTCTAGAATAGCCCTATCTGTTCTCCCTCCTGTGCCCGCATTGGCCTTAATGCTAGTTTCATGCATCGGACAACCCTGCTATATGCCCAACCCACTACATGCATCTGGGTAAATCAAATAGTCTCCCCGCTTTCCCTGTCAGTCGGGGCACCCCACAGGGCTGCCAGCGATCATTAGTACTGTTTGCCATGGAGCCGCTGGCGGCGTGACTGAGGCAGCATCATGGTGACCGCAGCCTTAACTTCACTGCCCAATGCTTTATTGTCTCCTTACATGCCGACAATACTACTGTCTATTTACAAGAGCTGGAGCAAAAGCTGTCAGTGATCCTACACAAGTCATTGCACTTTGGCAGTCTGTCTGGGATCAAGATCAACTGAGCAAAATCAGCAATCTCCCCCTTGACGACCGCTATCACTTGCTTTGTGCCAGACTTTCCTATGGTGTGGGCTGACTGCTCAATCAAGTACCTAGAAGTGTGGATAAGCAAAGATGTTGATGAGGTTTGGCGACAGAAAGGAGAGCCACTTCATACCTGAAGGATAGAATACTGTGCTGGTCTACACGCTCCCTTATCCCTAGGTGGAAGAGTAACTATAGCTAACTATAGCTAAGATGGTAATGCTTAACTTCCTAAATGCTTAACTTCTAATATCTATTTCTTAACATCCCTGTGGCCTTGATGAAAGACCTCTTTACTCAACTCTGATCCCTTTTGAGCACCCTGCCTTGGGGAGGAAAACATCCACGTCTAATATGGGAGGCATTGACACGGCTCTTTAGCTGGAGGGAGAGATGGGGGTGAGGGGTGGATGGAGGGTACTGGCACCCTGGACTTTGTGTGCACAGGTGCAGATTGCACACCAGTGGTACTACCCAGTGCAACACTCTCCTCAAGTAGTTGCTGAATCGGATAGTGTACCCCATGTCCTCTTAATACTTCTATATGCGCAGCCTCAAAGCACCAGAGAGGAGTTTTTGTACACCGCACAGTGCACCATATATGATTGGGATGGCCTGCCCCGCAGAGCTTGCCTTCCCTTAGTTTACTTGGCAGGGCTTCCACTGACCAGAAGCCTGTATAAGCCCCTGCAGGACAGCTGAGCCCGCCAGCAACAGCAGCACCTGCGACTGGTTGAAATGGGTGACCTTTATCTGAGGTTTCCTTTGCACAGCTGCAAGATCTCTGAGTGACAGTGGAATGCATGCCCCTTGATGTCTTCCTATATTATATAGGTGCGTGGTGCCTGTAGCCAGGCACATACCTATTTCCCAAAACGGCCCAAGGGCCTTTTAGCATTAGATCTTCTTCTGGTATTGCCCTCTTCTAGGTGACTCTTTACGAGACTACAACTGTATGCAAACCACAGTCTTGATCATCTCTCCCCACATGTTGATGGACTTGCAGCCCAACCTTGGCGCAAACTTCTCAGAGCAGCAATGGCACTATTGCTGTGCCTATACTAACATCCTTTCTCCTATCGGCTCTGTCTCATACACATACAATTCCTTCATAGTCTATAAAACACATACTATCTGACTCTATAGAATGGACCTCATAGAAAGCACTTAATGCACGTGATGTGGGGTGGAGGATGCTGACTTTCTGCACTTAGCCTGACAATACCCATCCATGGCGCTGGGATCAGATATTGAGAGCGATTCAGCCCTGCATTTTTGAATTTGGTTAAGGTGAAGACGAGTGGTGTTCTCTCTAAGTGTGAAATTTCTGTTAAAAGGGAACTCTATCAACAGACTTATAAGTCTAGATATGATCCCAAGAATGCAGTGAAGAAAGAACAGTTGGCTCTTATAGACACTGTTTTGGTGAAGAAAACTGGTTTTGTTCAGAATGATTTGTCCAAGTTCATGGGTCATGTTCTTATCAGTGAGGTTAAACTGAATGTGGTTCCTCTTGGTTCAGATTTCCAAGATTTCATAATGTGTCTTCTTTCACTGATTCCAGCATTGTTGTTTCAGCAGTGGCGGATGGTGACCTTTAAAAGTTGGAGGGCGTAATCCTTGGCTCGAATCCCAAAGAGCTTTTTCTTGAAGGATTCTCTCACACTTTCTGACACTAGGTTTACTGTCTCATTCTGGCTCACTCAGTCTCACTTGTTCTCATTAATTCACACAGTCTCACTCATTCTACTCTGGCCCACTCTGTTTCACTCAGTCCCACCCATTCTCACTTATTCTGAATTACTAATTCTTACTGTGACTCAGTCTCACACACAGTAACAATCAGTTACACTCACTCATTCTCCCTCACTTGCTCACATTCATTTTCACACATACTGGTCCTTATTGTTACTTATTCTCACTCATTGACTCATTGACTCATTCCTCCACAGACTTTCTCTCACTTTAACTCACACACATAGTCCGACAGTCCTGCTCACAGTGCTGGAATAGTACAGACACCTTAATGCACCTGTGTCAGCAATCAAACAATGTCACTTGCTGCCTCAGTTTGTTTCTGGGCCAAAAGCAGGTCTGCATATTATTTTTATTATATCAAGAGTGGATATTTGTTCACTCTTGATACAATAAAATGGACCACAAAATGAGGAGGGTGTAGTGTTGCTGTGGAGTCCATAAAGGAGAGCTGGCACTGATCCAGGGACACCTAATCATCAAACCAATCCATCCACTCAATCATCCATCCATTCACTTATCCATCTCCCTTTATCCAACCATTCACCCATCCATTCAATCATCCATCCATCCATCCTTTCGGTCACCCTCCACGCCTTCACTCTACCTATCAATCCTTTCACTTCATCCATCATTCTCCCTTTGGCTCATCCATCTATTCACCCTTTCACACAGCCATCCATCCTTACACCCAACAATCCATCCACCATTTTTCACATCATCCCTTCATCCTTCCATCAATTTACCCTTTCACTCAGCCATCCATTCTTTCGCTCACTCTCCATCTAGCCATCGTTTCATCGTCCATCCATCAGTTCACCCTTTCACCCACCAATCCATCCATCCATCCGCCCATCCACCCATCCATCCATACATCCACCCTTTCACTCATCCATCCATCCAGAAATCCATCTACCATGCCTTTCACTCATCCATCCATTGTTTTACTCATTCATCTTTACATACATCCTTTCACTCATCCATCCTTCCGCTCATCAATCCATACTTGCATTCCATCCATACACTCATCCATCCATGTACCCTTTCACTCATACAGACATCCTTTCACTCATCCATCCATGCATCCCTGCTTTTTACTCTTCCATTCTTTTGCCCATCCTTTCACTCATCCATCCATCCATCCTTCCTTTTCACTCACTCACTCACTCTCCAAAGTTAATTATGAGCCTTTACCCAGCTGCAGACAGAAGAGGTCCATCAATAATGCCACCCTAGTGTAGCTGCTAAAGCGAAGGGGGTGGGTGGATGATGATGTCCCTGTTGCAGGCAGAAGCTTAACTGCACACTTACCTCTTAGTCCAATGGTGCCATTGTTGTCCACAGGTGGTTACTTCCTGATCTTGGACCTCTATGATCGAGATAAGGAGCACTCTTTACTGCTCAGCTCCATAACGTGTGTTTTCAAAGTGAAACCAAATGCAGTATTAAACACAGGTTACTGCCTGGAGAGCAGCCCCCTTCACTTCTCTGAACTGCCTGTCCCTCTGTGATAACCAACAAATTGTTGACACCCACTCTTTCTTTGCCTCATCACCCTGCCCCTCCCCAGTCATTGAAGTGGATGGAGTTTTTTAACTCCTTCCAGGGCCACTGTTTATGCACCCCAAAAGCAACTGGATCAATTGCACTGTAATTCATCACTCCCTCTCCTATGATGTCACTGCTGCAGCTAGTGCCTGCTTATCAAAGAAAACATCACCTGGCTGGCACATGCTCAGTAAAACATCTGTAAAGTTCACCAGAGTTCACCCAGGAGATTCAGCACCATGTCTCAGAGTAGTGATTTACTTTCAGCTGCTCTGTGTTTATTTCCCTGTTCTTGCCTCTCTCCAGAGAGTGGCAGGGTAACACCCCTTTTGCCCATGAACACCAGTCACCCCTGTGATTCATGCTCTAATAAGGAAATTGATACTTCCATTCTAAGTGATGATAATGTTGGTTTACACAGACCAAAAAGGTTGTTTAAAAAGAAGCCAATTTGGAGTGAACGTTTCCAAATGTAAATGTGTGATGTTATCTTACTTTATTCCATCTGTTATTTTACATATTTTCTTGGTATGAATGCTTTATTTTTAGTAACACTTGTAATGTATGCTGTTTTTATAACCAGTTTTTTAAAATTTGATTGCTGTTCTTTCCCAAGGGTTTATTTACCCTCACATCATTTTTCTTCATACTGCTTAACTTTATTTTTGTTTTTGCTATAGGGCAAGATGCGTCATGGTCTATGTATTGTCATGAGTGCTGCTACTGCTGTGGAAGAATCTTGAAAGTTCAATAGAGTTCTGGGTTGTTGGTGAGGTGAAGGTGGCATTTACTGTTGGGACTTTGAGCGTTACAGCTGGTGATTTTATGGTCTGTATTTAAAAAGATTACAACAACCAAAATTCACATACCTGTGTCTGACTCTTCTGTGAAGTGGATATAAGACTTACCAGATGCTTTAATTCATTAGTTCAGATTTTTAGCTTTTAAGGCGGAGTTAGGCTGAGAACCAGGATGGCCATATTCACTTAGAGCCCCGCAGTTTGCGATCGATCTAGGAAAATGCTTTGCCTGACAGTGCCCCATTCTGCATTATTTAGCAGAGGGACAAAGGCGTTAGGGAGGTCCATGCAGTTTTCTTTCCCAGACATTGGAGGTGTATTGTGTTTACTTCTGAGGCTGCAAGCTTGAAACCCAGACACCAAAGTAATGGAGGAGTGAGACTTACACAGGGCTTCCTTTAAAAAACCTATGAGGAACTTTTAGCATGGCATTGCTGAATAGATTTTCCTGAGCACTGCATTTTCCTGAATGGTAGGAAGAGATGTTACTTGGAAAATTCTGTTGTTAAAGGTGAGGACGATTCTTGGTAGTACCTGCCCTTTTGTCAATCCCTGATTGCTATTTCAGGCGAACAGATGACACCCAAGTGTAGAGTCTTCAGACATTATTGAGCCCATATTTTGGACACTCCTTTTTGGAGCCAGGATCATCATACCTGCAGTGAGGGTCATCACCTTGCACAAAGGGTATGCCTGCCCCACAGCTAGAGACTGTCAAGAGATGAGCATCTAGAGACTCTAAGGTTTGTGAAAATAGGTAAAGAATAGCCTTCAACAAAACAATAACTTAAGGAAATCCACAAGGGGCACGTTTGGAGAAGGTGGAACATGGGCCTGTGTAAAATGGGACTGAGAAGCAGAGACTGGCAACATCGCCTGAAACAAAGAACTAATCAGAGATTCCCAACACAGGCCACAGGTTAGAAAAGGTGCTTCCAGGTGACTTTAAGTAGCAACAGCAGGAATTAGTCTGTGCCTTGCAACTTGCTGTAATGCAACATTTCAGTTACACTCAGTTCACACGCTGTTAGCATTCCTGTGCTAATGTTTTTCCTTTCCTCTCTCAGTTTCTACCATTCTCACCGTGGTCTCCTATGCTTCCTTACTTAGAGAGGGCCTCCTGGTACTGTCCAGGTTTGTCAAAGGCTATTTTCTGGAGCACGAGGTAACACTTCAGTGTATTCTGTCCAGGTTTATTTAAAAGTGCCTGCTAAATTATTTTCTGTTCCCTTAAAATTGCACTGTTCTATTAGGAGCTGCATACCGTCTATTAGTTGCTGCTGCAGAGTTATATTTTTTGTTTCTCCTCCCTTACCTCCTTTTCCCTTATTGAGGTCGTGGTAGTGAGCGTCTCTATTTCTGTGTTCCCTGGCCTGTCCTCTCAGGGACGAGATTGGTGGATTCTCATCAGAAGACTGTATCAACATTGTTGCATCAGTCCTAAAGTCAACACAGTTTGACATTTAAAAAGGGATTCACTGCAAACTGGTTCCAAGACAATGGACGGTGGATCCATATCTCTTGTCTGTAAAATTAATTAAAATGTGGGATTAAAACTTCCTCAGTTTGCTCCTGCTCCAAGTTTTCATTGATCAAGCAAGGGAGAGCCCTGCAGGGTACTCAAAGAGTTGGTGTGATCCCAGGGCTGGTGTCTATATCACAGCCCTCCTGCCAGAGGTGATGAACCATCCCCTAAAATCTGCACAAATTACTGGAAAAGCTGTAGGTCTGCCTAGTGCCTAGAAGCCTGCCTGCCAGTTCAGAGAAGGAAGGAGAGTACTTGTCCTGCAGGAGGAGAAAACTGTTCAGGAGGACAAGCCCAGCTGTGTCCCAGGTGTGTGGAGCACACAGAAGAAGCCAAATGCTAATTTGGAGTGCCACCAGCACTGACCTGAGCTGTGAGGGGACATACAGTTGAAAATGGGTCATTGTGGCAGAAGGCATAAACAGTAATTTGGTTACATAACAGCATGCCATCTGCCACCCCTGCAGCGTGCCCTAAGGGCTAGTGGTGCAGTTGCTAATATGTGGTCTTTAACCCAGAGGATTTGTCATTGTCAGCAAACCAGAAGTCCTGACCCAGCCCGAAGGCCACAACTGCTGGAGTCATTCACCTGTAGGTCCAGGTTGCAACACTGATCCCCAACATTGACCTAAATGAGGATCACAGTTGCCACCATGGCAGAGAAAAAACGAAGAAGGCGCTACTGATGTTGTGAGCCCAACAAGCCACCATCCAGTGCCAACCCAGCCACGTCTTTGCTGAGTAGGTAACATTAGACTTGACTTCAAAAGACTGAAAGTTTGTGTCACAAAGGTACAAATATAATCCTACCACAGGAAACAAGTGTTGGTGAGAATTCTTTGGGCTTAAGAAATTTGAAATGTCCTACAGGTTGCTGATGTTCTGACTGCTTAGTGAACTTACACCTCTGCCTAACCTTGCCTAAGACCGAATTAAGGGGATGTGACCATATATATTGGGGACTGTAGAGTTGGAAGAAGGAGATCCTGAAGGGTGTACTGCTTAACTCAGAGCCAGTGGATGAGATCCATGTAATTATACACCCATCTAATTGTGTAGTGTTCGATTCTGCTGTGAAATTAAAGTAATTTTTTTTTTCTCTAAAAGTTGTGAACTGGTCTGGGCAGTGAATTATTGTGTTGGTTGTTTCTTTATTGGAGAGCGCACTCTCTGCTGCCACCTTCCCCCACATTACCCCCCTTAAAAGCCTTTTGCTGCTTTCTATTGCTATCCTGAGAGTTAAGTGTGGAAATTATTTACTTGACTAAGTTTGCAGTGTCATATTAGGACAGATCCTAGGACAGACATCAGTAGCACATCACACCAAAACCATTGTTGTGGCCTATTAGACCCTGTGTGCCTTATTGTCCCTATTAACAGGGTCTGACATTGGGGGGCCCTGTCTGCACCACATGAAGAAGAGGAGAGTTCGTCCCCCTATCTAAGATCCAAAGAGATTGTGGCACTTGCTGCCAGAAGTGAGGCAGGACTGTGACTTTGCCACCCCCTTCCACACCTGCATAACCTGCTAGCTGCTTGCACCAGGAGGAACACATGACTGCTGGGAGGAAACAGTTGCCCCGAGGGTTCCGAAGCCTTAAGAAGGAATTGGCCGCAGGGGGGAGGAGAAAGAACTGCCCTCCCCCTTAAAACCCTGCAAGCGGCAACCACGAACAGCGCCATGGTGGCCTGTGGCCCTTAGGGACTCGAAGTATGGTGAGCGCGGGTGATGTTGCACCTGGGCAACCCATAGGGTGGGACCTTTCAGGCCCAACCCACCTTGTATACTTTTATCTGGACTGGCACTGAGGATCTGCACCTGGCGAGACCATAGAAAGGAGCGTAGGGGGTCTGAGTGGAAGCTTCCTGGGACGGGGCCTGCTGCCGACTGGTACCATACCTGCAGGAATGAGAGCAGAGATAAGTGGGAGGGCACCGATTAGCAGGGCCGATTAGGGGCTTGGGAGAGGCCTTGCACCCATCGCTCTGAGCTCCACGAATCACAACAGCACCTAGATGGATAAGGTGGTCAGGAAGTGCAAAATTGACACCGGTTGTCAGGCTCGGAGAGCGCTAGCCCAGGACATGTCCCCTGCTGGAGACTCACTCTCAGGCAACACAAAAGGATGATGGACGGAGTGCTGAACAATGCAAACACTAACCCCCAGTCACAGATCTGGGTTTAATCCATTGTTCTTCTGCTCACCATGCCACCCCCGTTTGGACCCAGCCATATGCAAATCAGTCTTGACCCTGTGCTTCATGGGAACAGTCCAGCCCGAACTGCCAAGCCAGGTCCTCACTGGACCGGAAACAAGCATCCTGGGACCGGTTTCATGGTTTCACCCTTCATCAGCCAGGCTAGCTTGAATCCAGTGGCACAGTGAGCAAGGGACCCACGTCTTGCAATACCATTCCCCCTTGGGGCAACTTTAGCAACACAAAAGGACGATGGACGGAGTGCTGAACAATGCAAACACTCAACCCCAGTCACAGATCTGGGTTTAATCCATCATTCTTCTGCTCACCATGCCACCCCTGTTTGGACCCAGCCACATGCAAATCAGTCTTGACCCTGTGCCTCATGGGAACAGTCCAGCCCGAACTGCCAAGCCAGGTCCTCACTGGACCGGAAACAAGCATCCTGGGACCGGTTTCAGGGTTTCACCCTTCATCAGCCAGGCTAGCTTGAATCCAGTGGCACAGTGAGCAAGAGACCCACGTCTGGGCATACCCTTCCCACTTGGGGCAACTTTAGCAACACAAAAGGATGATGGACGGAGTGCTGAACAATGCAAACACTCACCCCCAGTCACAGATCTGGGTTTAATCTGTTGTTCTTCTGCTCATCATGCCACCCCCGTTTGGACCCAGCCATATGCAGATCAGTCTTGACCCTGTGCCTCATGGGAACAGTCCAGCCCGAACTGCCAAGCCAGGTCCTAATTGGACTGGAAACAAGCATCCTGGGACCGGTTTTAGGGTTTCACCCTTCGTCAGCCAGGCTAGCTTGAATCCAGTGGCACAGTGAGCAAGGGACCCACGTCTGGGCATACCCTTCCCACTTGGGGCAACTTTAGCAACACAAAAGGATGATGGACGGAGTGCTGAACAATGCAAACAATCACCCCCAGTCACAGATCTGGGTTTAATCCATTGTTCTTCTGCTCACCATGCCACCCCCGTTTGGACCCAGCCATATGCAAATCAGTCTTGACCCTGTGCCTCATGGGAACAGTCCAGCCCAAACTGCCAAGGCAGGTCCTCACTGGACCGGTTTTAGGGTTTCACCCTTCATCAGCCAGGCTAGCTTGAATCCAGTGGCACAGTGAGCAAGGGACCCACGTCTGGGCATACCCTTCCCACTTGGGGTAACTTTAGCAACACAAAAGGATGATGGACGGAGTGCTGAACAATGCAAACACTCACCCCCAGTCACAGATCTGGGTTTAATCCATCGTTCTTCTGCTCACCATGCCACCCCCGTTTGGACCCAGCCATATGCAAATCAGTCTTGACCCTGTGCCTCATGGGAACAGTCCAGCCCGAACTGCCAAGCCAGGTCCTCACTGGACCGGAAACAAGCATCCTGGGACCGGTTTCAGGGTTTCACCCTTCATCAGCCTGGCTAGCTTAAATCCAGTAGCACAGTGAGCAAGGGACCCACGTCTGGGCATACCCTTCCCACTTGGGGCAACTTTAGCAACACAAAAGGATGATGGACGGAGTGCTGAACAATGCAAACACTCACCCCCAGTCACAGATCTGATTTTCATCCATCGTTCTTCTGCTCATCATGCCACCCCCGTTTGGACCCAGCCATATGCAAATCAGTCTTGACCCTGTGCCTCATGGGAACAGTCCAGCCCGAACTGCCAAGCCAGGTCCTCACTGGACCGGAAACAAGCATCCTGGGACCGGTTTCAGGGTTTCACCCTTCATCAGCCAGGCTAGCTTGAATCTGGTGGCACAGTGAGCAAGGGACCCATGTCTGGGCATATTCTTCCCACTTGGGGCAACTTTAGCAACACAAAAGGATGATGGACGGATTGCTGAACAATGCAAACACTCACCCCCAGTCACAGATCTGGGTTTAATCCATCGTTCTGCTCACCATGCCACCCCCATTTGGACCCAGCCATATGCAAATCAGTCTTGACCCTGTGCCTCATGGGAACAGTCCAGCCCGAACTGCCAAGCCAGGTCCTCACTGGACCGGAAACAAGCATCCTGGGACCGGTTTCAGGGTTTCACCCTTCATCAGCCTGGCTAGCTTGAATCCAGTAGCACAGTGAGCTTAGGGACCCACGTCTGGGCATACCCTTCCCACTTGGGGCAACTTTAGCAACACAAAAGGATGATGGATGGAGTGCTGAACAATGCAAACACTCACCCCCAGTCACAGATCTGATTTTCATCCATCGTTCTTCTGCTCACCATGCCACCCCCGTTTGGACCCAGCCATATGCAAATCAGTCTTGACCCTGTGCCTCATGGGAACAGTCCAGCCCGAACTGCCAAGCCAGGTCCTCACTGGACCGGAAACAAGCATCCTGGGACCGGTTTCAGAGTTTCATGGGGTGGCATGGTGAGCAAAAGAATGATGGATTAAACCCAGATCTGTGACTGTGGGTGAGTGTTTGCATTGTCAGCACTCCGTCCATCATCCTTTTTGTGTTACTAATGTTGCCCTAATTGTGAAGGGTATGCCCAGACGTGGATCCCTTGCTCACTGTGCCACTGGAATCAAGCTAGCCTGGCTGAAGAAGGGTGATATCCTGAAACTGGACCCAGGATGCTTGTTTCCGGTCCAGGGAGGACCTGGCCTGGTAGTTTGGGCTGGACTGTTCCCATGATGAACAGGGTCAAGACTTATTTGCACATGGCTGGGACTGAACTGGGGTGGCATGGTGAGCAAAAGAATGATGGATTAAACCCATATCTGTGATTGGCGGTGAGTGTTTGCATTGTCAGCACTCCGTCCATCATCCTTTTTGTGTTACTAATGTTGCCCTAATTGGGAAGGGTATGCCCAGACGTGGGTCCCTTGCTCACTGTGCCACTGGAATCAAGCTAGCCTCGTTGAAGAAGGGTGATACCCTGAAACCGGTCCCAGGATGCTTGTTTCTGGTCCAGGGAGAATCTGGCCCGGCAGTTCGGGCTGGACTGTTCCCATGAAGAACAGGGTCAAGACTGATTTGCATATGGCTGGGTCTGAACTGGGGTGGCATGGTGAGCAAAAGAACGATGAATTAAACCCAGATCTGTGACTGGGGGTGAGTGTTTGCATTGTCAGCACTCCGTCCATCATCCTTTTTGTGTTACTAATGTTGCCCTAATTGGGAAGGGTATGCCCAGACGTGGGTCCCTTGCTCACTGTGCTAGTGGAATCAAGCTAGCCTGGCTGAAGAAGGATGATACCCTGAAACCGGTCCCAGGATGCTTGTTTCCGGTCCAGGGAGGATCTGGCCTGGCAGTTTGGGCTGGACTGTTCCCATGAGGAACACGGTCAAGACTGATTTGCATATGGCTGGGACTGAACTGGGGTGGCATGGTGAGCAAAAGAATGATGGATTAAACCCAGATCTGTGACTGGAGGTGAGTGTTTCCATTGTCAGCACTCAGTCCATCATCCTTTTTGTGTTACTAATGTTGCCCTTATTGGGAAGGGTATGCCCAGACGTGCGTCCCTTGCTCACTGTGCCACTGGAATCAAGCTAGCCTGGCTGAAGAAGGGTGATACCCTGAAACCGGTCCCAGGATGCTTGTTTATGGTCCAGGGAGGACCTGGCCTGGCAGTTCGGTCTGGACTGTTCCCATGAGGAAGAGGATCAAGACTTGCATATGGCTGGGTCTGAACTGGGGTGGCATGGTGAGCAAAAGAACAATGAATTAAACCCAGATCTGTGACTGGGGGTGAGTGTTTGCATTGTCAGCACTCCGTCCATCATCCTTTTTGTGTTACTAATGTTGCCCTAATTGGGAAGGGTATGCCCAGACGTGGGTCCCTTGCTCACTGTGCCACTGGAATCAAGCTAGCCTGGCTGAAGAAGGATGATACCCTGAAACCGGTCTCAGGATGCTTGTTTCCGGTCCAGGGAGGATCTGGCCTGGCAGTTTGGGCTGGATTGTTCCCATGAAGGACAGGGTCAAGACTGATTTGCATATGGCTGGGACTGAACTGGGGTGGCATGGTGAGCAAAAGAACGATGGATTAAACCCAGATCTGTGACTGGGGGTGAGTGTTTGCATTGTCAGGACTCCGTCCATCATCGTTTTTGTGTTACTAATGTTGCCCTAATTGGGAAGGATATGCCCAGACGTGGGTCCCTTGCTCACTGTGCCACTGGAATCAAGCTAGTCTGGCTGAAGAAGGGTGATACCCTGAAACTGGTCCCAGGATGCTTGTTTCTGGTCCAGGGAGGACCTGGCTTGGCAGTTCGGGCTGGACTGTTCCCATGAAGAACAGGGTCAAGACTGATTTGCATATGGCTGGGTCTGAACTGGGGTGGCATGGTGAGCAAAAGAATGATGGATTAAACCCAGATCTGTGACTGGGGGTTAGTGTTTGCATTATCAGCACTCCGTCCATTATCCTTTTTGTGTGACTCACTCTCAGGGCCTACCCTCCAAGACATCTTGCAGGCTGTCACAGCCACCAGAGAAGTGCTGGAAACTAAAATTGACATGCTGGGAGCAGACTGAAGCCTTTTGCAAGATGACCATAGATGCCTAACGGACCGTGTGACTGCAACAGAATGAACACTGTCCGACCTTCATCCAGATGTCACAGAAATGCGTGCTAAAATGGCTGCACTAGAAGCCAAGATGAGGACACTGGAGACTCAAGCAGAGGGTGGCGAGAACAAACAGATCACATAGAAACAATGTTTGAATAGTGGGCAAACCAGAGTGGACGGAAGGCAAAGATGCCCTGGCCTTCCTAGAATAATGGCTGCGTGAGGAGATAGCCCCACAGGGGGTCCCCCCCTTTTATGCCTTAGAGAGAGTCCACAGAGCCACGGCCTTACCACCACCACTAAGAGCACCACCAAGATCTATGGCAGCCTGACTTCTGCATTATAAGGACCGGGACCACATACTAGCTTGTCCCTGAATCAAAGGAGCTATCTGAATAGATAATCAAAAACAAATTATGATCTTCCCAGATTTAACTAAGTTCATCCAAAAGCAGCACACATCGTTTATGGAAGCTAAAAAAAAGGCTCAGCAACTGGGATTCAAATACACCATGCTGTTTTCAGCACACTTGAGGGTAGAATCGCAGGTAGGCCACAATTTTTCCACACACCCCGAGAGGTTTGGTATTGGCTAGACACACAGGCTCATGCTGGCCCTAGCGGGGAAGCTCCAGCCAGAGCACGGCAACCAGGGACAAAGAAGAAGCAGTGCAAATTAACACCTGGCAGACTTGCACCTTCAGGAGAGGAAGCAAAAAAAAAAGGTCCAACAACAAGCAGTGCAGGAGGTTGTGGCGATGAGTGGGGGAGGCCGGATCTCACCCTCCCTACTAACAGAAGAGGAATCCCGAAACTCTATAACCTCCAGCGCTGAAAGCCTACCTGGGCTGATGAAAGATGAACTCCCCAGGATCACGCCACTCACAGCGGATGACCTATTTTGGTTACAAAGGTTAAAACTCCTAAAAGGCCCATTCGATGGTACACTGTACAAAGCAGGCCACAACACCTGCTGTGCTAAGATACTCCATAGTTTATTCACATCTTTCTTAGCGGGATCCCAGCATGGAGGGGGGCACGTCTGTCTTTCACCAGCAGATACATATGCACACATACCAATCATTCCAAGAGGACGTGCGGATGGTTATTCTTATCCTTAGCAGAGGTGGAAGGGGGAGGACCAGGCGAGACCGGTGCTATAGGCAATGGATGGCTTTGATCGAATGTGATGCGAACTCTCCTGCAGTTGGATGAGGGGAGAAATCCTGCTTGTTCTGGGAAGGGGGAGCTAAAGGGGTCCTTGTTACTTGTTGAGGAGGGAATGTTGTGGTGCATCGAGGGGGCACCTGGCTCTTATGATGAGGATGACGGGGCAGGGAACTGAGAAGGGCGTCCACCTGCTGCGAATGAGCATAGATCACTTTTACACCATGATCCCATGGCGACCCCCCTAACCTATAAAGTTATCATCTTGGAACATCCAAGTGATATGCTCTATGGCCAAGAGATACAAGGTCCACTCCTACCTACAGCTGAGAGGGTACAGATCGCACTCCTACAGGAAACATTCTTAACCGCAGCAGAGGGATTGGCCTTGCAGCACAGGTGGAGAGGGCAGTTCTACTATATGACTTATTCCACCTACGCATATGCTGTTCTAATCTGGGTTCGAGCGGGAGTCCCATTCCAGCACATTGGCCGGATCATTGACCCCGTGGGTCGCTACGTGATCGTTAGTGGTAGACTGGATAGGCGTGATATCATTCTGGGCAGCATTTAGGGCCAAAACACTGGCCAACTGGAGTTCTTTGAAGAGCTTTCCTGAAAACTCACCCCACACTTGACAGGATCGGCCCTTCTGGGCAGTGACTATAATTGTGTTGCGGAGTTGGACCAATCCCACCCTCCTCTTCAGGAGGCACCCGCCACGTGAGGGTCTCAGGTGTTTGCGAGTTTGCAGCAGGAGTGGGGTGACTATTCATTCTTTACCAGCTTCCATGTTCTCGACGTGCCACAGGATGCCCTTCTCTGCACCCCAGACATTCACCCCCTAGTGTCCAGTACTCAATATTTGTCCCGTACCATTTCTAATCACAGTCTCCTGCTGATGGCAATGGGAGAGAGGACGCCCGCGATACCTATTTGGCATTTGTGCCTGGACTATTTAGTTGATCAGGTCTTTAGAGACACAATCAGAACCGGCATAATACAATATTTTGAGGATAACCCGGGCATCGCAGAGTCCTCCTTATCGGAATGGGATGCCTTCAAGGTGGTGCTTATGGGACTTTGCATCTCAGGAAGCAGTAGGAATTCAAAGGACGCTGCTCCAGGAGACCCTGGAGGCAGAAGAGATCCTCAGGTTAACTGAGAACCATCGCCCGGAGCATCTGGAGGTCTAACCAGAGCTACTTGAGGCACCTAAGGTGGTGGTGACGAGGGTGGAAAGGCTGCATGCTTTGATTATCTATATGAGACGGGTGCATGCTGAATGCAACCATGCTGGTCCTCTCCTGGTGTGGCTCGTGAACCCAGCCAAACTAGGGTCAGTAATTTTGGAATTGACAGCGACAATGGGAGCAGGTTATAACGTCAGGATGATTTAACAGGGAATTCCACAACGACGATACTAAACTGTACAGTGGAGTCGTGGATTCCTCTGCGGCACGGCAAGCTGAGTTTCTGAACCCTCTGCACCTTCCGACTGTCACCTGAGAGGACACCAATGCCCTTGGAGAGGCTATCCCAATCAAAGAGATCAGACTGGCCATAAAGGCCACAGCCCGGAATAAAACACCCGGTCCAGACGGTCAACCTGTAGAATTTTATGCTGCATAGTCGGAGGCACTGGCTCCTAAATTAGTAGATATGTATAATGCAGCCAAAACTTTAGGTTTCCTCCCATAGTCCACTCAGTAAGCTCTGATAGTCCTCTTATTGAAGCCTGGGAAGGAACCTCATGATACAAGGGCCTACTGGCCGTTATCCATGCCGAAACCAGATTATACGACATTGAGCAGAATTTTAGCCACGTGCCTCTTGCCACGTATGTCAACCCTCATCCACAGGGATGAGGCTGGCTTTATCCCAGGCTCAACACAGCCCATAACATCAGACAGTTGAACCCGATCCTGGGGGCTAATACCCAGGAGAAGGGGAGAGCATTGGCATTTGCAATAGATATCGAAAAAGCTTTTAATACCTGGAGTGGCAGTTTCTCTACGGCATCATGGAGCGGATGGGCCTAGGCGGTAGCTTTATATCATGGATGCATCTGCTCTATGCTAGCCCGGTAGCCAGAGTCTGCACTAGATGATTGATTTTGGATAGATGGGTGGTGGAGAGAGGGACCAGACAGGACTGACCTCTTTCCCCATTGCTCTTTGCTTTGGCAATGGAGCCCCTAGCATGCTGGGTCCACACAGGAACCATCTACTGCGGCCTCAAAGCTGGAGGGCATACCCCTCACAAAGTGCTGTATGCAGATGACCTGCTCTTAGTCCTCTGGAATGACCTGGATGCATTGAGGGGAGCCCGTGATATGCTGAACCACTATGGGTTCCTGTCAGGGCTTAAGGTTAACTGACGCAAGTCTTGCCTGTTCTCAATACATGGCTCGAGACAGTCCCCAGAGGACTTGGGACCCCTGATGTGGGAAACCGATTCCTTTCAATACCTAGGAGTCTGAATATATGACTTAGATGACTTGTCGGAGGGAAATATAGGTAGAACGATCAGGTCCCTCAAGGCCAGTGATGCTTTCTGGGCAACATTGCCACTCTCGGTTGCGGGCAGGGTATCCCTACCAAAGATGGTGGCACTGGCCTGCATGCTTTACTTCTTTACAACGCTCCCAATTTGGATTGCGGCCTCCTACTTTCGCGACGTAAACAAGATTATTACAGGTTTTATCTGGGGATCGGGTCGATGCAGAGTGGCCTTGATGACCCTGCTGTGCCCTGTGACGGAAGAAGGGCGGGCGGTCCCGGATTTGAGGCTTCTACCTGGTGGCACAAATGCAATGGCTTAAGCAGTGGGTGGCTAGCAGACATACACCAGGCAGAGAAATACCACCATTGGCCTCTGAGGCGAGTCACCTGACCCAAGCTCTGCTTTTCCTTCCATTGCCTGGTGCCGGGAACACTATTGAGTTTCAAGTAGCACAGCAGTGCTGGACTCTCAGTCTCCATAAGACACGAGTCTGGGTCCCTTACTCGTTGGATATATTGTTCAAATTCCTTGAGCCTGGCCATAGACAAAAGGGACTGGGAGAACATCCTAAATAACTTAGCTAAAGTGACCAGAAACACCAGTTTTAAACTTATCAACCTATCTATACTACACAGAGCATACCTCACCTCTGGGAAGCTCAATAGGTATTTTCCACTGATTGCATGCCCATGCTGTGGAGAGATAGGAGCAGAAATCTAGCATATGCTTTGGAGCGGCCCAGAACCAATCACTTATTGGGGGGCCATCACAGAGAAACTATCTAATAGCATAGAGCACGAGGTCCCGTGTGTAGCCCAACACTGTCTGCTGGGATGGTTCCCACACACAGCTAACAATAAAGTTTTCAGTCGCTTCCAGGACCTGGGGTTCATCCTGGATAAAAGGGAGATCGATAGGAACTGGAAGAGCCAGAGAGATCCTTGCTTACATGCATGAAAACGAGAGCTTAGAAAATGGGTGGATTACAAGGCAGAGGTGAGACTCCAGGATGAAAGAAGAGAGAAGGGTTCCATGGAACTGGCACAGGCCTGGGAGACATTGGCAGGTTGCTTGAGGGATCCAGATGGAACCCCTCCATCAGGCAAGCTGCTGACTGTGATACGGGTGGCGGACCCTGAGATGCCACTGACAACTGTAAGCCGAGCCTATCAACTTAACGTAATAGCTCATACATAGGAACACAATAACAGGACTGCCCTATCACGCAATATTACTTGTTGCACCACAGGGGAGTGCGAGCGTGTTTACGGAGCATGTTAAAAGTGGATTTGAGATGGCCTGATATACAGCGATTATAGCTGATGAATATTGCACTGTCAATTATGCATGTTAATTCTATTGGCTCAATTGATTAGAGACACTGACAAACTGATCTTATATATTATGTATGCTATAGATAATACCATACTTTGATGATAACATTGCACTGTTTTTGAATACTGTGTTCAGACCTTTTAAAAAACACAAGAAAGTTTGTTTAAAAAAAAGCATTTATCTGTAAAAATGCGAGCAGGACATGCTCATGAAAGGAAAGTCTGTCTAAAAACAAGAATGCACACCAATTGGATCTAATGTTTGTAATGTACAGAATTTGTACAGGGCTGCCTTACCTGTAGGTGGCACACAGGTAGTGCGTCCCTATCACAGACCACGATGTTAGAAGTGCAGCGCACATGATGAGTAAGCCTCCTTAAAGCGTCAGGAGACAAGATTCAAATAATGAACAACTTTCCTCAGTTGCGGCATTTGGGAAATAAACCCTGGTCTTCAGAGGTCAGTGTAGGGGCAGAACCCTTTTCAGAGGGCCACAGAGCATGCATGGGCTACTGGGCTCAATTGTGGTGGTTAAGGCCTTTTACTCCTGATATCCTGGGGCCTGACCTACTTTGATTCCTGAGCAACTGGGCCAAGTACCCCTTCTGCACTTGACTCTCAGTGGTAGCTCTAGACAAACAGTTGAAGGCGCCCTCAAGTGGTAAGGAGGGAGTGTAGATACAGGTGAACATGACTCATCATCATTATAAGAAAAATAAGGCCGTATTTATACTTTTTTTAGCGCCACATTTGCGGCGCTTTTTGACGCAAAACGGCGCAAACCTACAAAATACAATGGTATTTTGCAAGTTTGCGCCGTTTTTGCGTCAAAAAATGACGCAAATGCGGCGCAAAAAAAGTATAAATACGGGCCTAAGTATTTTATTTCTAACTCTACACATGCAAAGAAATAACAACATTCATGAACAATAACACAGTCCCCTTGACATTAGGGTACTAGTTGTCTGGCAAATCCCTGTCCCGCCCTCTTCTTTATAATGTGGTTGGGGTTATTCCCAATTCACTGGTGGTGCATCCAGGGAATGCTTACTACTAGGCCATACTCAAGTGTTCCCCTTTGACTTTTTGGGGTTTAGTTAAAAAAGTGTCTATGGTGCCACAACACTGTTAGCAGTGAGTCTCACAGAGCCCCAAAGGCCCAGTTCGAGTCTTACCAACTTTGGTGGTATGGAAACATTCAGTGGTGCAGCAAGTGCCCTCTCTTTGGGCTTTCCTGAGTTCTGATCCTGTTCGGTGAAGTTGGGCTGATCGCGGTACATGTGAGCAAAAGAGGCGCAGCCTCTCTCCTTTGTGTAGCGCTGCAGGTTGGTTCCAGCAAACATGTGGTTAGTCACTTTACCCATAATAGGGGGTTCAATCCTCTAGCTTCCGGCTGGAGTCCCAGTGGGGATGTAACTTCCTCAACGGCATCCTTACGGTCCTTGTGGAATCTGTCAGGTGCAGATCATGGTGTTCGAGCTTGACCCATCTGACACAGAAGTAATTTTCCTGTCCAGGCAATGACTCAAACTCCTGACCACATTGGTACCGGCAGCCTCCCCTAGCATACAGGGTTGCCGCATTACTGACAGTCTGGTTGTAGACTTTTCTGGTGCAATCACCCTCACTACGGCAGCCCATACTGGCATACGAGATCACTGATATCAGCGGACACAAGTCTCACACTCCTGGCCCACACAAGTTCCACTCGCAAACAGGCTTACAATGGTGAGGTGGTGTGAGCCTGGCACTTCTGGCATGGTGTCCCTTACATGGCTCAGATCACAGCTGCCTTCTCCTGGCATTCGGGGTCACCATACCGTTCTTGCGCATGGCCAATGGCTCAGCCATTCTCCTCACACCTGCCTCAGGGAGTCCTCATGGTAGGGATACCCAATGGACTTCACTCCCTTCAAGCTCTCCTTTTGCTCACAGGGCACACTAGTCTTGGCAAGCAGGCAGGTGCTCCAGTGCAGTTGATTTTGGTTTCCCTGGGTGCTGTTCTGACACCCAACAGAGAGACTAGCAGGCGTTGGCCCCGAGTCCTGGTCACTGGCTGAAGTCTTGAAGAGCTTCCCATCCTCACATCTCCTGTCTGGCTGCTTTTCAGATGGCAAAGTTTGAGGTCTGAACCTCCCCTTTTTATAATCCATTTCCAGGCATCAAAATGTGATTTAGAATCTGAGTCTTTGAAGTTTTATATTGGGGTTCTGCTTCTTTTCAAGTGTCCAATTCTCTTTTACTTTGTTCCCCTTGAAAGGATGTCTGTTACAGCAGGCAAGACTGAAGCCTTCTGATCCACCACACTATTCATGAGAGTGGCCAGAGTTCACACCTGGATGTCGGCCACAGTGATATGTGCATCAAAAGGTTAATCCCATTCTCCCAGCCCTACTCTTTATGATTCCCTTTTCAGCCCTATCTACTTTCCTGAGATGTGCCTAGGCCCCTTCTTTGTGACCTATCACTGAATGAAAGAGCAACCTTTTGAAGTGTAATGGGAAGCCTTTCTCCTTTCCTCCAGTGTGTACCCGAACCAGCTTACAGGAATAAAGCAATGCACAAATCTGTCTGGGTGGATTTCTCTCTTCCTTATGTCTTCACCAGGCAGGCATGGGCTTCCTAAAATGGAACCCAGGATCCTCCATGTAATGTACCATTCCAGGCACACTCGCACTTACTAGACATTCACAGCACACTTACTGTCCACTATTGATACCTCCATGCATTGTGCCACTCCAGACACATGCATTCAGCACACACATTCAGTTTGCATTCACTGTTCAGTACTGTAGCTTTTCTGTGCTGTACCAGGGTGCGCTATTCAAAAACACTCACACTGCCCATGAGATAGGCCTATGTCATGGTGCACATGCATGATCCGTGTTCACCTATAACAAAAAAAATCAGCATTAAGGATCTAAACAACAGTACAGGTGGTCACTCATGGCAGGGGTACACGACTTCAATCGTGCAGAGGACTTTTCCATCCCATCAGCAAATTACTGAGCTATGATTGCACAGTATTTTGTGTTTAATCCTATTGACAATTTATTGCAGGACAAAGTTGCACCATTGAGCCAAAGAAGAATGTTAATTAGTGTTTTAACTCATATCATGAAAAATCATAGCTGTATTGTTCTGCTTCCATTATCTTTCAAGGCCTGTGTGTCCTGTTCCACGAAGGAAGGCCTGATATATAATTTTGTATCACTGAGCTTACTATGGTGCCTGGTCTGTGAGGTGCTGGGTACCAGGTCTCTGTAGGCTACTGCACCCCATGTAGTCTTTAAGTTCTCACTGGAGTTCTCACCTTGCCACATTTTCTGGTTTCTCTTATTTTAACAGACCTTTTTAGGAGTTCCGAGGGGTAAAGGGAGTTAAAATCAAGACTTCTAATCATTTAAGAATACAACCTGTTTGGTCACACTTTAAATCTTGGGATCAGAGATTAAAGTTCAAAGGTTTTTTCCAAATTTAAGGCCAAACATATGTAAATGAGCTACAAAAATAAGCTATATAAATACAGAATCACCAAAGGTGAGGTAAAGCACTGAATGAAATTAAACTGTACAAGCATAAAGCATACAAGAATCTCAGTTGCAGCAATACTGAAGATGAGAAACCAGGGCTGTAGCCATGGGGGGCACTTGAGGGGCAGGCACGCCCATATTAATCTTTGACCCCCCATCACTCCCAAATGAAGGAGGCAGCTGGTACAGTATTTGTGGCAAACTCAGTTTAAAATTAGTCTTACGAACTGCAATCAGCATACAGTCTAACTGGAAAAAAATACACGCTGGAGTTCCAAAGGTAAATTAGCAATTAAGTGCATGTTTGTATCTTGTATCTCACATTTGTGAACATCGCAGCAACCCGACAATCAAAATGTCCACCCATTACAAAGAAAAAGCACACACAGTAGAGGATTACCAGTGGGTTATCCTGGAACACAAAAAGGAGTTTACCAACGAGTCCATACTGTTTGAAAAAGAACAACGATGGATCTATAAATTGCGTACACATCAAGTAGGTCTTAACTAAAACATCCCTTGGAGCCAGCTGACGAAGCATTAACATCACACTAATCATCACCTGGAGGAATACTTCTCATTTTGACAGGTGCACCACGGTAAAACAACAAAGTTTCTGTCCAATTAGTCACGCATATACTATTGCGCATAAATCATTAACAATACTATCACTCATTCCGGTTGCTATTCTTGCCAATGAGTATTATTACAAAAAAGACAAGTAGTCTCTTTACAGAGTCTGTTTACCTATAAACACCCCTTTGGTTTCTTTTGGTTTCCCCCTTTTTTCCCATCTTCTCTCTCCCCCCTTCCTCTTCTCTTCCCTCTTTCCTCCCCTCACTGTTCCCCCTCCTTCGCCTCCGACTCTCCACCCACGTCTGTTGTTTGCAATGAATGCTCCCGTGCTTTTATGGGCACTTTCAAAGGACATCCATTTTAGCGTCCTTTTGCTGCCTTCCACGTTCCATGGGAAGTGGCCATATTGCAGGTTTAGCAGTCTAGTGCTGCAGGCCGCAGCATGCCCGGACACACATGTTGCAGTCTACTTAAACTTGGCTCCAGTGTGAGCTCGAGTGTTTTCAGACCCCAGGGAGGTACAGAGCGGGAGTGTCACTTTCAAGAAGTAAGTGCTATCTATCTCTATTACATTGCGTCACAGATTTTGACAACTACGAAGGGCCTAATACTCTGCCTAATCTTTAGTGTGTGACTACAAGCACACACCCCCGGCAGATCTATGACATGAGAGTCCAATAATACAGAGTAGGTTACGCATGCATCACATGTGCATTTGTAGTGTGCTTCACGTGTTAAAATATTTTAAATGTAGTAAGTCTTGTATTGTCTAATATGCAGGCGCATTGATATTCACAAGTGCCTCTTCCCACGAGTGGGGTGCAGTTTGTAATTTGGTGGCACCACACCCACAAGCAATATATAAAGCAGCTCAATATCCATGAGAGCTGTGACAATTATTGTTTTTTATTTCCACAGGTACTATGGACGGACATTGCAATTAATAGGTATTGTCTATAGTTATCACCTCGGTTAGGTGCATTATACCACACTATATGGCATGTAATATTAATTCTCTTAAATAGTGGTAGTCATACTAGGAGTGACACTAAGGATTCAACTCTGGTCCTGAAGCGGAGCTTAGGAGTAAGGCTCCAAAACATGTAGACCAGGTAGAAGGGTACATAACACACCCCACTTCTGATGCCCCCTGAAATCTAGTAAATCATCAAAATCATTTGGAGGCAGGTATTCTTAAGTTACCTGTGACCCCACCACTCCTATCCCTCTTATGATCCACATTGGTGAGACTACAACAGTGCTCCCACATAATTCGTTGGTTGTAGCACGTCCTGTTCTACAGCAGAATAGGAAGAAACCCAATGATGAAGCATGACACCAAGGAATAACCCTGATGGGTAAGGGTTTTTCTAATAAAGAAAATGTTCCTTCTTTCTCTGTCCATCCTATAGCTTTTCCTTGGGCTGGACTCTAGTTTGTAATGTTACATAGACTATAAGGAGGACAGACATAGCCCAATTACCTCCCTGTTGGTTGTGTATGTATCTTGTTACAGTCATTGCATGTTCAAAGACAGGTTAAGTGTCAGGCTGTGTCTTCCGACAAATTGCTATTTACTCTTTTAATGTGGAGATGTCTTTTCGTTTTCTTTCTCTGACTGCAAAGTGAGAGGATTTTGGAAACTGACCTATGTGAGAATCTCACTGGTGTACAATCAGGGCCACTGGAATAATGTGGCAGGGGAGACCCAAATTACAATTATATGTCAATGTTGAATAAATTGTGTGAATAGCAAAAACAGAAATTATGTAGTTTAATACAGCACATTTTGGAATAGTATTAATCATTATTTTGCCACTTTTACAGATGTAAAAGCTGTCTGGGCAAAGGTTTGAAATCGTTAGAACCAGTTCCACATTCAAATACAGCTATCAGTACCTGAAAGGTGACTGGTCAACCTTTTTGATTGACCTTACACTTCACAGCAGCATATGATGCAGCGTTTTTAGTAACTTTTGATTTGTTTGAGCTAGAAACAATTTCTTTTGTCAAACTCTGTATATTATGCAGCAGATGAGGGATTATGTGGTACATGCAGCAAATTCATAATCATCCAGAAAACTACACGGCTACAGAATCACATTATTCCAGTGGCCCTGCATACAGGAAGAGGGAAAAGAAAGACTGCAGAATGTCAGGTTGTTTCTAAAGCACAAAATGCCTGCAAACAAACTGTACAAATATTTCAACATATATGTATGAAAGCAGAAATAAAGCACATCTTCTTTCAGAATTCTGAAGTGTGATGGAACCAAAGATTTGAACTGGATCAAAACAATTTGTGGTGATGCGCATGTGATAAATATTATATTTTATTGCATTGAAGCATTTGTATAGCACTTACTACCACTATGTGTGACACTGACGTGCTTACTTACATGGGCAGCAAGCTATGCCATATGGGGTGTTATGTGGTTGGAAGTGTGGGGTCTTTGTTTTATGATTCTATGTGGGAAGTTCTTCCATGTCATCCGTGATGACCACGAGATGCAGTGCGTAACAATGTAGTGGATGATGAGGTGTGAGAGACACATGCACATCTTATGTTTTTTTTAATATCTCTGGACGTCCCTTTATGGTCATCTTAGCTGCTTACTGCACTGGGCTATCCAATCAGAAATGCTGTGTGTAGTTGTGGGCCTGACTGGCATGGCTGAAGTGAAAAGATCTGCTGAGATGTGCATTGTTACCATCATCCCATATCTTTGAATCATTGTGAGATGTAAAGAAGCAGCCATAGTGTATTTTTTATTTAGGACCTGCAGTGCTGGACTAGTTTAAAGTCCTCTCATTGACAAACAGTGCTTGACAGATCTCTTCAGTTATTAATTGCCTGGTCATTTAGTGATGGCTGGTTTATTGGCTGCACAGTACTGGTGATGGACAGTCCTCATAGCAGATATGTCTTATGTTAATATAAGACTTGTAAGTTATAGTTGGATACCGTCTGCTAAGGTTTATGGTATTGGTATTAGTGTGTGCTAGAAGTGTTATGTATGAATTTAGATAACTATATTGTCCCCCAGCGATCCACCGGTCAATCCTCCTTGACTTACCTGCCTATCAAAAGTAGTTTGCTGGTTGGGTTGCTTCCAATCTGTGGATAGTAAGCTGAAGATTGAGCCTCAGAGTGTGACTGTTTTTCAGAATTTTGTTGCTGGAATGTGTGGGTATAGCTGTCTTGGAAATAGCCATGTGTTCAACTGTCTTCTGATGTGTGTATGCTCCTGGATGCTTCGAATGCTGGCTGGTAGTGAGTTCCAGATCTTGGTGGCTTGTACTGAAAAAGCAATGTCTTCCTACAGATTTCTTATCCTAAGGTGGTATGGTGATAAGTGCTCCAGCTAAACAATGACACCTAATCTCCACAGGGGTGAGGGGACCGATAGGAACAAGTGGGCTGCCTACATTTGGATTCTCTCTCACCTAATTGGGGAATCTTCCTGTGGTGACCTGAATATGTGTAATTCCCTTTTTTTTGTGAATTGAAAAGCAAACCTGGAGTGCTTCAAATTAGCTAATAGTTATAGCGGCCCTTTTCCTTGGAGGCTTTGTGGACAATGAAAAGTCCCTTAAACATTGGTCTTCTGGTAGGTAGCCAGTGGAGTGACGGCAAGACTGGAGTGTTGGGTTCTCTTGGGTGAAGGTAGAGAAGTCTTGCAGCAGTATTTTGAATGAGCTGTATTTTGTGTATGATGTATGTGGGTGCAGCAAGTTATAGACTGTTGGCGTATTCAAGCTTGGAGATTACGAGTGTGAGGATAGCTTGCCATTTCTGTTGGAACCCTAGCTATGGGAAAAAGCAGCATAGTAGAATGAGGTATGTTTGATGTTAACATGTGGTATCAAATATTGGTTTGAATCCATGGTTACTCTTAGGTTTCTGACTCCTCTTGATATTATTGGAGGAGACTCATATCCCTTAGGCCATGTGACAGTAGGCCAAAAATGTTACCAATGTCTACAGGTTGTATTCTCTGTCTTCGTTGTATTTAGCCTTAGATGGATATTCATCATCCATGTATTTATGGCAAAGAGGCAGTCATCAAGTTTTAAATCCTAGAAGTGTTCCAGACAATCAATTTTTAAAATGATTTAGGATTCATCTATATAGTTGTAACAGTTGAAGTTGAATTATTTAATAAGGTTTGGTATGGGGGTTAGGTAGATGTTGAATATTGGATAAGATGGACCCCTGAGAAATGCCACAGTGTTGTGTGAGAGGAGCTGATGTGAAAGTTGGTATCAACACAAGTTCACATTCACAGCTGATAGGCAAATAATTCAATGGGCATTAGCTGCACTCCCTTCTTACCTTTCACATATGGTATGTCAAACTATAATTTCCTTAGTGAAAAGACTGCACAGCTGTATGGGACATTGATGTTCTTATGTTGTTCTTAAGGCAGCAACTTTCATGCTGTTTTCTATTCCTGATACTTAAGTGGCTGTCACTGCCTAAACCTGCTCACCATTCAGGTGCAATGTCCAATCAGGAAACTCCAAATCCAATATGGCATAGAGCTTTGATTAGCCTATTGTTCTGGGACGGAGTCAGGTAGGACTTACATTTGACTGACATTGTTACCGGCTACACTGGCCTGTTGTGAAATATAGCATGGTGAGATAATGTATCTGCTCTAGAGAAGTTTATTTTGTTTGCAGGTGCCAGATAGTTTTTGTTAGGAAATCCACCAATTGCCAAAGGCTGCAAATGCCCTAATGAGCTAGTGTGGTACTGCAATTACCCAATATAGCCTGCCATGTCACAGAGTGCTGCTATCACAGACTATGGCCCTCCTTACGACATTGGTGGCAAATGTCACTTACCGCAGCGGTTATGGCGGCCAACATCCGTTCGCCATATTATGACATACACACACTAAACCGACAGAATACTGCCACAAACACATATCTGCCGGACCGAAGGTTAGTGGTAAAGTGTCGGTATGAACATCCCCACCATTACACCAACAAAACAACACCCACCACATTATCACCCACGAATCACCACAGAGGACATTAAATGGCGGTAAACCATTGGCGGTACACACAAGCGCAGTCAGAATGGCCACCCATATACAAAACAACACAACCTTGGCCAAAACTAATATCACACACCTGACACTGATACACCCACCACACCCACCTACCCACAGCTCTATAAACACACACACACACATTACCCACTACCCTTTACGAACATGAAAAATAGCTACGCAAATCACAGCAACAACTACACACACCATTAAAATCCATCCATCCATCCATCACGCACCCCACACCCCAACACATTATCAAACACACCACACAACACCCATGTTCCCACAAAGGCACCCCCGTTTTCACAGATGAGGAGTCGTGGGTCATTGTGGAGGAAATAGTCAGGGTAGAGCCACATCTCTTTGGAACACAGGTACAGCAAATCTCCATTGCCAGGAAGATGGAGGTATGGTGGAGAATCGTGGACAGGGTGAACACCGTGGGACAGCAGCTAAGAACAAGGGACGACATCAGGAAGAGGAGGAGCGACCTATGGGGAAGGTACGTTCCATGGCAGCAAGGCACCAGCTTGCCATACAGAGGACTGGCAGTGGACCCCCGCCTACTCCCCCACAGCTGACAGCATGGGAGGAGAAAGTCTTGGCTATACTGCATCCTGAGGGACTCACTGGAGTTTCTGGAGGACTGGACACAGGTGAGTCAATATTTACTACCTATCACACCCCATTCCTGCATGCCATCTCACCCCCTCAACCTGACTCCCATCACTCCACTCATCCCACACAGCTCACCTACACATTTGACTAACCCCAATGCCAGCCCTCCCAGCCCTGCATGTACACCCATCAACAATGTATGCACAGCATGGAAAACTAACAATCCCACAATACATCACCATACACAAACCAAGGAGGCAGGGCAACAGTAACGATATAGGGGAAGCTAGGGATGTAGAATATGTCACAGACATGAAGCATAATACATGACTTACATCCCCACAGGTGCCCCAGCCAATCCTAGCGGTGAGGAGGTGCCACGACTATCCAGTCCCCCAACAGACAATGTCGCCAGTGATAACAGTAACTCTGGACTTCTGGATCTGGATGAACTACCTGGCCCATCAGAGACCACTGGTCAGTCAGCCACCCCAGCCCACTCTCAGTCCACCACAGAGCCTCCCCTTCAGTATCCAAAACCATAGCATCCACCCAACATCCCCACACCTCTGTCCTCCCCGGGACAAATCAATCAGCAGTATGCCCACCTGTACAGGGACCCAGTCCACAACTCACAACCAAGACAACCAGGGTTCTGGGGTCAGTGGCAGTGGGCAAACCGTTCAGGAGACACAGGCAAAGGGGGACAGGGACACTTGGAAGACAGCAGTGCACCAGGGGGAGGACAGGCCCAGGGAATCGACTGTCCAGGAGGCACTCACTAATGTCCTGGGAACTTACCAACAATCCCAGGATAAGATGGGCAAGGAGAGCCAGCAGCTGCAGGAGGTATACCATCAGGAGATCAGGAAAGATTTTCAGGCCCTCAACACCACGATGGTCTCCATAGCAGGGATGCTGGCTGATATGGCCAACATCATGAGGGAATATACAGCACACTAGCGGGCCCCTTCCACTAGCCAGTCGACTGAACAGCCCACCACATCTGCTGCAGCTAGAGGACAGGAGGCCCTTCCACAGGACCCACAGGACCCACAGGCCACCATCACCCCTCCCCTGCAGAAGGTAAACCACCCCGCAAACGGTCCCTGCGACCCAGACAGATGCCAGAGACATTTTGCCAAGACCAAGACCACCGCCAGGAAATGAGACCCTCCTGAATGTCCCCCTTGTGTTCCACTATCTCACCTTGTCCACTTTGAACGGCCATTGCTCCCATTCCTATGGCCCCTTGGACACTGTACCTGTGCTACAAACAGACTGGACCAATAACCTGGACTTACCTCTACATCACCCCATCCCATTGCACTATTTCTTCTATGAATTTCACTACAATAAACACCCTTGAAAACAACTTGAGTGATAGTGTTTTATATGATGAAAATGTGCAATTATGTCAACAGGTACATCTTGTGCAATTGACATGAACTTTGTTATGTATACAAATCATGACCTGCAGCTGTCTGTGGTCATCACATCAGTACACAGTTGTAATAACACTAACATCTGCAAATTGAGAAGGCATAGGTAACAGTCAGTTGAGTTGCAAAGGAAGTGACTGCCATCCTGCTAAAGCCACACAGAAAACATAAATAATTAGAGGAATGGTCAGTTCAACTGTCTTACCTGTGTGTCTTTGGAAGTATTGCTGTATTACTGATGTTCTGTTGTCCAAATCCTTATCCTCTGCCTCCTCATCCTCAGTGTCCTCAGTGTCCACTGCTGCCACAGGGGCATTCCCAATCTCCTCCTCCTGCAGATAAGGCACATGTCGCCTGAGGGCCAGGTTGTGCAACATGCAGCATACTACAACTATCCAGCACACCTTCTCAGAGGAGTAGCACAGGGATCCACCTGTCAGATGGAAGCATCTGAACCTGGCTTTCAGGAGGCTGAAGGTACGTTCTATGATCCGCCTGGTTCGCCCATGTTCATCATTATACCGATTCTCAGCCCCTGTACTGGCATTCCTGACAGGGGTCAGGAGCTACAACAGGTTTGGGTAGCCAGAGTCACCTGCAAAAATAGAGGGACAAACATTAGCCTTACACAATGGTATGGGGGATGACTCCAGAAGGCATACACTGACATATATTGGCTGGGGACTCAGGCTCACCTATTAGCCATGCCCTGTGCCTCTGTAATTGTGCCATCACATTTGGGATGCTGCTATTCTTCAGGACAAAGGTGACATGCACCGACCCAGGATACTTGGCAGTGACGTGGGAGATGTAGTGGTCCGCCAGGAACACCATTTGCACATTGAGTGAGTGGAAACTCTCCCGATTCCTGAACACCTGTTCATAGTGGCGGGGGGCAAATGCAATATGTGTTCCATCAATCGCCCCAATAATATTAGGAATGTGCCCCATTTAATGGAATCCAGCCTTCACAGTGGCCAAATCTTCCACTTGGGGGAAAGCTATGTAGCTGCACATGTGTTTGACCAAGGCAGACAAAACCCTTGCCAGCACTATTGAGAACATTGGCTATGACATTCCCGCTGCCAACCCACTGTCACTTGGAAAGAACCAGTTGCCAGGAAATGGAGCATTGATAGAACTTGCACAAGGGGGGTCCCAGTGGGATGAGATAGCTTATATCAGATCAGGCTCCAATTGAGTACACAGCTCTGTGATTGTGGCCCTGTCCAGTCTATATGTCAGTATTATATGCCTGTCCTCCAGTGTAGCCAAGTCCACAAGGGGTCTGTACACGGGCTATTGCCTCCTCCTCCTATTTCTCCATAGTGGTAGGTATCTAAGGGACACAAGAGTGAGAAGGGTGTCACAAACTGAACAATGGAACCACCACCCCAGTGTAACTAAACATGTATGTAATCGGACAATGTGAATGGCAATGAATGTACAATTTACAGCAATGACGCAGTCACCAATGTCTGATTGTTGTCCACCACCATACAATGGCGACCGCCTGTCCTGTAAGTATGAACAGGTGGAAGTGATGTAACTCTGCTGGCATTGGGCGTCATGGCGGAAGGTGGTCTTGCACCGCTATGCTATTCCTCATTGGCTAAAATGGGGCTCTGTGGAGTACAGTGTCCAATGGGGATCACCGGCAGCAGTGACAGTATACACCGCTGCAGACGTGACCGCCATTTTCTGTCTATAACCTCACTTGATTCCTGACTTTCTGCAGCACAACACCTACACTGCGTGTGCTGCTGTGACCTTTGTCTGGATCCTGCCATGGTCTTGCAGTGACCGGGGAAAGGGCCCCTTCCTACACTTCGGAGGAGTTAGAGTTCCTGGTGGATGGGGTCCTACCCCTGTATGGACAGCTGTATGGGCCTCCAGACCAACAGCAGAGTACACCATGGGGACAATGCATGCAACAAGGTTGCATGAAGATGTGTGTGCTGGCAGTGTGTCATTTGGGTGGGGGGTATGTCTGGTGGTAGTGTACATGCAGGGCGCCGGTTGATGTGTATGCCAATGAAGGTGGAAATGTAATTTGCGGGCTATATGTGTGAGAGGCTGGATTGTATGGTTAATGGTGTCCTCCTGTCTGTATTACCTCTACAGGTCAGCGCCCATCAGAAGAAGGGATTGTGGCGTGCCATCGCAAAGAAGGTGCGGACCCTGGGGGTCTATGGCAGGCATAGCACACACTGCAGAAAAAGATGGGAGGACCTGAGACGCTGGGCCCTGAAGACCGCGGAGGCCCAGCTGGGGATGGCCTCCCAACGAGGGTGAGGTGCCCGCCAGAACCTGACCCACCAATGGCCCACATACCGGTGGTGGCCTACCCAGAGCTGGATGGGCGCTTGAGGTCAGCACAGCAGCCACAAGAGGGTGAGTACAGTGAGCGTGACAACCATTTTTGTTGCCTGGCATGGGATCCTAGTTGTAGGTTTCAGTTAGTGGATGCCCCTTAATGCCAGCTCAGACATTGCTGTGTGGTCCAGCTCAAGGTAAATGGGTATATAGCAAAATCTTGTAACCTAGCTAGGTGGCATTCCATGTCAGACAGAACTTAGTCGGACCCAGGGGGGGTGCAGTTGGCAGTGGTTGGCTCACACCTTGCTGTGGTACCTAGCTAATGGAATGCCAATGCGATGCTTAGTGCTCAATCCTGATCCCTGTGTGTGATGGTAATGTGTATGCCATCTGTGGTGTTGGTACTTTAATTGACCAAATGCTCCCTTTCTCCCTCCACCTCTATTTTCTTCTGTCATCCTGTCCATGTGTGCATTAGCATCATCTGGCAGAGGAGCAGGGGCACCGTCGACTGAGGGAGCTGCATCCCACAGGACCCAGGAGGCAGAGTCTACCGACGTCGAGGGGACCAGTGGGACAGAGGGCGAGGGGTGCACAACGGCAGAGACAGGAGATCACAACGCTGACTGTGATTCCTCCTCCTGTGGGAGCTCCCTGGTGGTGGCAGACTCTGGAACCACCCCAGCTACAGGTACATCTGCCACCCCCATACCAGCACCGCCCTCCCAGTAGCCCCCCACCAAGTTGCCCGTGCCAGCTCACCCAGGAGGGTGGGCATCTCCTTCACCCCAGGCACCTCAGGCCGTGCCCCAGTGAGCCTTGCTGCCCTCAGTGAGGAGGCTATTGACCTCCTGAGATCCATCTCTGTAGTGCAGTCACCCATAGTGAATGCCATCCGGGGGCTGGCATCCCAGATGCAGCAATGCAATGCATACCTGTAGGGCATCCACTGTGGGTTGGCGGCCCTACAGAGATCGTTCCAGGCTCTGACCTCCTCTCTGCTGACAGCCAGTGTCCCTGTTCCTACCTTCCCGCCTCCAACTACCGCATCCCAGTCCCAGTTTCCTCAACCCCAACCCATCCCATGCACACATAGAGACAAGCACATACACACACGATCAAACAAGAGTACCACAGTCAAACACAGGCAGCACACTTCAGGCCACAAGCACTCACACAAACAACAGACAGTTGCACACACAACAACATCTACTGCCTTTACTGTCTCCCCTACTCTTCCTCCTCCTCCTCCCTCACAGTCACATTCACACTCACACCTGCATGCACTGCATGCACTGCATCAACAGCCACCATCACCATCACCACATCAAGCAGCACACACACCTACTTGTAGAAACCTCCACAACATCCATCCATGCATCCCCATTGTCCTCTTTCACCCTGTCTGCCCCCTCCTAAGAGACTCAAACGCATGCACTCAGACTCCCAACAGCCATCCACCTCACACACGCACTGTTCTTGCACCTGCACCCAAGTCCAGTAGACGTACACCTTTGACAACCAATCCCTCAACCTCCACTCCCATCCCTCCTCACACATCCCGCCCCAACATCCCTAAGAAGCTTTTCCTTGCCCATCTTGACCTCTTTCCTCCCCCTCCACCCCCATCCTGCCCGTAAGTTCAGGCTCCCAATGACCCAGCACAGCACCACAGCCAAACAGTCTGCCACTGCTCCCATAAAATCTTTAGCCGCTGGCACAAAGGGGCCCCAGAGTGTGATGGCTGCCACTCCTACTGTGAGCACACCTCCGCCTCAGAAAGGGAGGACTAGGGTGGTGAAAATCAAGGGACATGAGACTGGGACAGTGCAGGCACTTCCTAATCCTGGAGGCAAGGAAACAAGTGACATGTCAAAGGCCAAGGGGACCTACCACAAGAGGGGACACATGGATCCCCCTCTACCAACAAAGATTGCCAAGGATCCCACTCCACCACCAAAGAAAGGGAAGGTTCCCACTCCAGCAAGAGACGCAAGAGGCCCCCTCCACCAGCAGAGGGCAAGAAGCCCTCACCTCCAGCAGAGGCACAGCAGCCCTCACCTCCAGCAGAGGCAGCCAGTGTTACACCTCTACCAGCAGTGGGCAAGGAGCCCTCACCTACAGCAGAGGCACATCAGCCCTCACCTCTAGCAGAGGCAGCCAGAATTACACCTCAACCACCAGTGGGCAAGGAGCCCTCACCTCCAGCAGAAGCACAGCCTCCCTCACCTCCAGCAGAGGGCATGTAGGCCACCATCCAGAACCAGTGGGCATGTTCCCCACTTCAGAGACTGTGGCCTTAGACTCCCCTCCAGAGACAATTGGACAAGGAGCCCCCTCCAGAACCAGTGGGCATGTTCCCCACTTCAGCTGAGGTGCCACCCCTCCCTCCCTCCCCCCTGAGATGCCTGTCCCTTTCCAACATAATGCCCCTGTACAGTGGATTCCGGATTGTGTCAGGAGCCAAGTTGGGCATTGGACTGTGCCCTGTGGCCATATGTACTTTGGACTGGCCATTGGCCCATTCTGGATATTGAAGCCTGCATTTGCTTTCGAATAGACAATATGGTGGCTGTTGTTATCAAATTACAGCGTTCCTTGATTCTCAATGTGGTCCTTGTTTTCTTGTGGTCCGTGTGTCCTGTGACATTGGTTTTACTCTTCAGCTGGTTCTGTGTATGATGTGTGTGTGAATGGTGTGTGTTGTGCGTGTGTGTCACTCTACTTTTCCTCCCTCCCTCCCTTGTGTGCTAGGCGACTGTACTCACCGTCGTCGTCATCATCGTTGGTTTTCCAGGAGGGTCATGGCATAGAAGAGCATCGGGAAAACTTGAAGCTCGGGTTCTATGGCGGCGGCAGACTTCTCTGTGTCCCTGAAGGTGAGTCTTTCTTCTTGTGTGCAGTGTTTCTGCCTGGCTTTTGATGGTGTTGGTAACGCCCCTGAAATCCTGGTGGTTTGCTATGTCATAATATGGTGGGCTGTACCTTGTCTTTCGCCTGGCTGTTGATGGCTACCGCCGTGATCAGTGGTGTTAACGCCCTGGCGGTTGGTGTGGTACATTGGCTGTCTAAGGAAGGGATCACCACCATGGTGTTAATTTGGCGCTCTTTACCACCAGCCTCTTGGCGGTATTTCCACCACTTTAACACTCACCGCTACTGTCGTAATGACCACTTATCTTTCAAAAATCATTTAAATATCTAGATATCCCTACCAGGGTTGACATGCTGAGGATTCATTTCCTTTAAGCAAATATTGTAGAAACCATAATCAGGGCATCTGAGCCAGATAGCATTTTTGTTATAAATGACCTCTTTAGACATCTCCACAGAACATCAACTAATATTTTATGATTTTCATGTATTATAATTTAATATCTGTGCAGTATAAATCTCCTTTTTGAAACTTATTGACATCTTTGAAAGTCTGCTTTATTGATTTTATGGTCACAGCACATAAATTGCTCTTATGAGGTCCCATGTAATAATATACTCAACGCTTAATACTTGCTAAACAATGGGGATAGAAGTGTGGGAACACTGCGTAGTAGGAATTGTATTGATCTGCACAGATTGTGGCATGAGAAAAATCTGTGATTTAGCCACAGTTTGATGTTCTCAGGGCATTCTGGGTAAGAAAAGATATTGGGATGTACAAAAACCACACCACCCCAGACTACCCTAGGTGCCCTGTTTTCAGAAATGTCTGGGCCTGGCAGGATTTCCTCGGTTCTTACAGAGCCCTTACCTAATTATCACAACTATCCATATATCTTGAGATGGTCAATTCACAAGTCAAAATCATGATGTTTCTTTGTGTCCTAGAGGGCAAAGGAAGACTTTCTTTCCTCGGTTGATAGCCCACTCCCACAAGTACAGTACTATTGTTATTGGGAGAAGTGAAGAAATGTGCATTGTGGGCAGTTGTGGATCCCCACAGATTCAATTAGCGTGGTCTGCTTTCACTTTTGTATGGCTGTGTTACGTTAGAGCTCACAGTGTAATGCCCAATATAGCAAAATAAAAAATAAAACCCAGGACTGGTGGGAAGTATTTCCCTTGCCTCCTGACTTTGATTCCGGAAAATAAATTGTTATGGTATTTTCATCAGAAATATTTTCATTTCAAGTATCGTGGTCCTGCCATTGAAAGCTACAACACCAAGAATGTAGTGTGATGGAAATCAACAAGTTCATCTGCCCTGAAACAGTAAAACCCACATGAAATCCATGTAGCCTGTCCATCAAGAATTGACAACAAGCTGCAGGGACACGATGCTCCTGTTACACTAACTTCTTTGTTCCATGATCAAAGGACAGGTCTCCAGTCCTGGGCAACCCCCAGGATGGTAGGCTTCTGTGAGATGATTGAGGGAAAGAAAGGAGACTAAATAGGAAAAGCAAGAGTGAGCAGGTGAGACAGGATGGGGAAGATAATTGCAGAAGCAACAAAAAGGGGCAGTGGTAAAGAGAGGTACTGATGACAGAGATTAGGAGATAGGGAGAGTATAGAGAAGGTTAGAGCCCAAAGGATCAAAATGAGAGGTAAGTACACTTGGAGAAAAAATTGAATTTTTTAGTGGAATTTAGAGCTAATCATATTTTGGTCAATACACCTGAACCAATGTGATCTCAATGCACAATTGTGCACTTTATTTTCTAAAAGGGAACTTGGTGTAAAATCCAAGAATGACTTTGCATAGTGGTCTTTAAAGTCCTAATAAGGTCTAATCATCATTCCTTGATCCACGTTGCATATTGCAAATTGCTAAACAATGGCACCACCTTGTTAGCTGTTACTCTGTGCTCTCGGTGCAAAGTGCTGACACCTTCTATTTTAATGCATAAAAGCCTGGCAGGCTTCCAGGCTTTCGATATTCACCACTAAGAAAATTGCATGCTTGTCCAAGCAATGTTAATTACATAGATGGTGGCATCTTGAGTATTCTATGCAAGGGGTCTACTGCATGTGGAAGAATGGAGAATATCAATAATTCTAGAAGTGGAGGAACCTGCAGCATACAAATGGGAGGTACCATGCAAGCAACATCAAAGAGAGATGTTATCACTGAGCAGGAATCTAGATGCAAATTATGAAACCACCACTCTGAGCCTTGGAGGCAGTGCTGCTGCCTGCCTTTCTACGGCTACTGTAACTGGAGATGGAACTAGGGTCCTCAGCCAGGCCACAGTCCACATATGGACCCATCCTGGGCTCACACAATCACCTATGCCTTACCATGCCTAACTGTCTTGCTGATCGATGCCTAATGAAGGTCTCCTTTTGTACAACACCTTTTATTCAAGCTGCCTGTAACTATGAGGGGTGTTTGCCAACATCGAAGCCTGCTTCAAGTCCTTGCAGGTTTGACTGGTACTTTCAACCAAATGTAATTCAACTGTCCCTCTTTTGTCACAACTTTATAGTGAAATTAATTGTGGGACCTTCTCAACTTCCTCTATAAAATGACATCTAAATTCTATAAAGTTTTCACCATTTTTACTGGCTGAAAATGTTTAAAACACACTGGTCAATGTTGATTTCCCAAAATGTTCTTGATGGATATGTGCCAAGCTCTCTGGAAAGTGGTTTTAAATCAATGTCAATTTAAAAGGAAACTTCACTTACATAGTAGGACAGAATAAGGAAACTCCACACTTTACGAAGTAGATGATGTTTCCCATCTTTAAGTGAGGTAAGGTTTATCCTTGTGAGCCTTTCAGGTGTGATAATATCCTGATGTAGAATGTCCCAGGTAGGTGATTCTCCAGCAAATAATGTTGAGTGTAGAGGCTGAAAGTCCATCACTTGAGGTAAGAAGTATTGAAATGAGGGCTGTGAGATGATGCCAACCTATTTTGTTTAAAAAAACCTTATAACCATTGCTTTCACAAAGCTTGAGCAGTTTAGAAAATACACAAAGCTGCGAACCAGACTACTTTACACCCCTCTGCTTTAATTCCCATCTAAATGATAGGATTTAAAGTTAGATTGTGGAAAGTTGATTGTGTGCTTTAATGTGTACCTTAAAAAATCCACATATTCCTTCACATAGAATAACACGATGTCCACCCTGATTATCAAAATGAGAATTTTGATAGCACAGAATATTAAGGGCAGAATATCAAATCCAAAATGTTGGCATCTAAGTATAGATTTTCTATACCTTACTCTACATATATGTACATATATGAGATATGTAGATGTGGAGGTAGGAATAGTACATCTATACTTCCCCATATGCACTTCTCTTTTAATACTCTGTCTTCAATATTCTGGTGCCACAATATTCTAGGAGCCGATATTTATTAGTATAACCAGTATTGGGGAACGAATGCACCTATAATGCACAACTTTAATGTTTGGTCACAGCTGAGGGCCATGCCCACCTAAAATATACTTCTGTCTACGGGCCTGTGAGATACAAAGTCTAATGGTCAATAAACATCTTGCAGTCCTCTTGTCTAATCATTTGAAAACTAATTTTATCAAAATATCATAACTAAGCTAGAGGGGACATCCTAATTATCTCTCAGGAAACATAGGAACAATAGAAATAATCGGGAAGTGCCAGCATAACAGAAACCTCAATAGATGTTCTGACAGAGAGGTCTGTATAGCATAAAGCCACTCAACCAGATTAAGAACGGAGAGTTCTGTACTTCTCTAAGTTTCAGGAGAATCAGCTCATGCCAAAAGGTAAAGAGTTCTGCTGCTGTCTAACTAAACGAATACCTAGTTACACCCTGTAGAACCTTTGAGAATCCACGTCATCAACACCTGTAGTTTTCAATTGTCCGTGCTCAATTGGAATTAGCAACTCCCATTAGACCTTCATCCCATTAAACGAACATCACGACAACCTTGGTATTTCCCAGGTCCTGGTGTACACAGGGAAGTCCTTTCTCCTACAATTGGTTAACGCTCTTTATTCTTGCCAACGGCTCCTGCTGTACCCCACTATCTCAAATACACAACATGCCTTTCGTTAACTGTAGACTTGTGCAGACGCACCTGCTAATATAGAATTATACAACAAAAGCAAAACTTCACGTTCAAGGTTAAGCATAAAGAAACAATATTTCAGTCCTTCAATTGTGCTCAGTAGACGATTCAGTGCATAGACGATTCAGTGCACATTTAAGATACATGGTTATCTTCATAGATATAACATAATTTCTCTTCATAGATATAACATAATTATGAATAAACTTGCGATTATACATCTTTCAATCATAGTACCATAATCCAGGTACATGAAGATAAATGCATAGAGTGCTATAAAAACACACATATAAAATTATTACCTTTCTACTTGTGAGTAAAACTTAAATAATAGATTTTGATTCACCACTTGACATTAAGAACATTAAAACACACAATGTATGTATTATTGATGACACTTTTTGTGTCACTCCTGTGGCGCATAATGGCACAGCTGAAGTAATGTGCTCTCAATCCCCTCTCTAACGACAAATTAAGTCATCACAATAATTTTAAATTCCTCAAATGACACCAACTAGAACCCTGTAGTTTTTATCAGTTTTCTTCTGGATTTCTCCAGATGTCTATATCATCATAATATTTACACTGATTCTTCTAACGCTCCACATCTGCCACCTTTCTCTTCTTTGCCTGTTCAACCTTCATCCTCCGATACATTTTGAAACCCACAATCAGAATTATTGCACATTTAGCAATAGCCTACAATGGCTTCAAAATAAAAACCTACAACTCCACTTCCTACTTGTTTTAAACCATTTGCCAACAGCAGTAAATCCACCTCCAATAGACTCCCAGGCCCCTTTTGCTTCTAACTTCTTTAAATCCTTAGTCAACCCAGAAATGTTCTTAATATATTTCTCCAAATCCTTGCTTTTGTCTGGGATGTAAGTACAGCATTGCTGAATGTTTAGCATCAGGCAGGCTCTGCCATCTTCTGTGAGTAAAAGGTCTAACACTGTCTGTTCTGCAAAACAATAGATCTTATCGCTACCATCTTTATATTTACAAGCAATAAAGAATTTGCTGTACTATTTGCCAATTTATCCACTATGGTGTAAAGTCTTTGAATCTTCAGATCAGTCAGAATCACTCCTACAGGCAGGATCAACACACAACAATGATCTCCTACTAGCTCAGCCCTAACACCTCTTCTAGTTCTAGGTTTCGTAGCCCACACAGGGTCATTGAAATGTTCTGCAAGGTAAATCTTTGGAAAAACTATGCAAAAAAATAACATGTACAATGCCATCCTTTAAGTAATTTAAAATGATCATACTGCCCACAAATATAATAAACTCCAGTAATCACAGGATCATTACCATCTAAAAATAACTTTCCTCTGACTTCAAAGGTATGTTCATATTCACTCTTCCTTATGAATAATGATTCCAAATACTTGTGAACAATGTGAATACACATTTTCCTTTAGGTTGCCAACCTAGAGCTAAAGCTAGTAAGCTTCCTTTCAATTGGTGTTAAATTTCCTCTCTATTTCACCTGTTGCTTTTCTTAAGATTTTTATCAGTTTCAGATTGGTTATTGAACAAGTCAAATTATGTCTGTGTGCATATGCATTGTCTAATGGCTTGAGAGATACAAAATACTTTCTTGCTATTTCTGCACCTATAAAATAAGGATTTATATTCAGATGTTAGAACATAGGAACTTCTGAAAAAACAAAATCATAATTTGAAAAATTTAATTGAAAACTACCCTGCCTATAAAATGTACTCAACAGAAGACTACAAGTAAAACCATGTGTCAAAGGAGTGTGATGATAAGTGATGCCCTCTGAAACAGAAACAGGTAATTGCATGCAAACATAGCAATCCCTTGCGTCCATAGTATCAATATATTCATAAAGCAATCTAAAATATGCATTTGAAGAATAATCTCCTCTAGAATCTTCTATGTCTAAAGCCTTATCATCTAAGCCATGTAAGCCACTATCACTAGGACCCAATGTTTGTGGGGAAACACTAGACAATATCTCATTTGCTGCAGAAGAGGTAAGAGAAAATGGTCCTATCATAAAATAACTAACACCACGAGGGAAATAAGCAATAATACAGCTAGTGTGCATCTACATCTTCATGTTTGATTAGCTTCCATGATTTCTCTAAAATCAGATCTTTACAGTGAAACACAGCAGCAACAGAGTATTCTCCATTAGTTCCACTTGTGCAAAGTGGCAAAAAAGTCCAAGTGGCGAACAACAGCAGATATATTTACAAAGTCTGTGAGTCTGCCTTAGCCCTACTACGTGTTCTTCTAAAGGACAACCTTAAGCTCCTTTACCTATGCTTTGGGCTTCAGTACTCTTCTTAATTTCCTAACAAAGTCAATGAAAAGTCTCTAAAATATGCACAGTTTAAATTCACTGATAATCACATCCCAGAATGAAATGTCTCAATCTATTCAACAGCACAGGAATCTCAACATAGAATTCAAACACAATGTTCAGTTCATGGAGGTTCAGTTGGATCTGCAGTGTCATTCCAAAACTCCCAAAATGTTCTCCCTCTATCATCTGCAACAAAGTATGTCAATTCAGGTGAAGAGTACCTCTGACAGGGCGTACTTTTTGACCTCCTCAGTGACAATCTTTCTATCTCTATCTATTCACTTCAGTTCTCAGTATCCTGAGGAATTGTCTAAGGCACACACTCTTCAGGCAGATTAAATTGTCCTCTTTTTTGGCTTCTGGGCCAACGGTCTCAAGCTTCCACTAGCTTCCTTACAAAACTAGGTCCTTCGCCAGGGTCTGAATCTGACACCAACTCATTTGCCACTGCAGGACGAGATTCTCCTGTGTCGGATTCAATGCCCCCTCAGACCGAACATGCACTGTTTCAAACTCTGTTTGTTCCCCAATAGCTTGACTAACCTGATCCTGTTATCCTTCTGTTACCACTGGTACTTCTAGAACAGGTGCTGTCACATCTAGGGGACATTCAACTCAGCAAGTATGGGAAGCATAGATCCAGTTAAGGAGACCTCCACATTTAACTGCTGTTGCGGTTACCAAAATTAACTGATATGGTCCACTCCAACGAGGCTCCAAACACGTCTTGCGTATGTGTTTCTTCTCCAAGACCCAGTCACCGGGACTAAGGTGATGGCACTGTTCCTGATGTGGAAGGGCTGTAGCTGCTCTAACCTGTTGAGACACAGAATGTACCATGTCAGCTAGCCTTTTAAAGCAGACAAGGACCACATCATCTGTAATGTTCACAAGTGCAGTCACAGGAATAGCTGGCAAGCTCATAGGGAGACAGCCCTGTCTTCCCATCAGGTACACTGCCAAGACTCATCAACACAAGAGGCAAAGTATCAGGTCATTTCAAAGACATGGAAGCCCACATTTTTGCACACACTTTTGCCAGTCTGGATTTCAGCGTCCCATTCACCTGTTCAACAAGACCCCGAAGTCTCAGGTCTACAGCTGCAATTTAGTCTCTGTTCCACTTGTGATGCCTCACACAACAACCTCAGGGCCTCATTGTTAAAATGAGTGCTGCTATCTGATTACAAAGAAGCTGGGTATAAGCTGTCTCAACAACAGTTTTGCTACAGTGAGACTGTCATTTCTTCTGGGTGGGTGAGCTTCATCCCAACGTGAGATGATGCATACAGACACCAGGACATATGTCAGCCTGTTACACACAAGTATCATGATAAAGTCCAACTGGATATTGTTAAAAGGTCCTCCTGATCTTCCTATGTGACGTAGTGTTAGTATAGTTATCTTTCAAACATTGATCTGTGACACAAAGCATTAACCTGAACTTGGGATTAAACTATGTTTGCCTAAGCAACCTCACCATGGCATCACCACCAACATGAGCTGGACCATGGAAATGCCTGGCCATTGGAGGCAACAAACTATTCAGTGGAACATTGGTCTTCCATCTATTGAAACCCAAATATTATCAACTCCTTTAAAACAGCCTGCTCCAACCCAGCTCTGTTGTTTTTCCTCTGACACTTCTTACTGAAGGCTCTTTACCTCTACCTTGTGTCTGCAGTTGTTAAGAAAAGGTTGCAGTTAGCCTCATCCAGTCCCTAATTTGTAAGCTGTCCATTAAAAGTACAGACATTGTAAGCATAGTACTTTGCAACTTCATCAGCATATTCATCACCCAATGTTACATGATCATTTCCACTGTAGTATGCAGAGCACTTGACCACTGCAACCTGTTCAACCAAGTGCAATGCTTCAAGAAGGTTCCATACTTGCTCACCATTCCGGATTGGGGACCTAAAAGAAGTCATGATCCCCCTTTGGGACCATAATTGACCAAAGTTATGAACGACACGAAGCCATACTTAGGATAACTAAAAATGTTCACTTTTAGCTGGTCTGAGACACAGCACGCCCCAGTAAGAGCAATCAATTCGGCCACTTGTGCAGAAAATATTCCTTGAAGCAAGGAAGCTTCAACAACTCCTGAAATTGTGCAGACTGCATAAGCAGCTCTCCGACTTCCTGTTTTGCCTCTTAAACACAAACCATCAACATATAGCAGAAAATCAGACCCAGTTAGTGGCTCATCTCGTGTATTCGGTCTCAGTTTGGTGCAAAGTTCAGTGACATTGAGACAACCATGAACCACTTCACATTCATCATTTTCATGATCATATACAGGTAGCAAGGTGGCAGGACTTAGAACACCACAGCGCTTGACAATCACATTTTCTGCTGCAAGAATAACTTGTTCACATATGGTAAGGTGGCTACTTGTCAAATGCTGGTTTCTAGTCCTTGTCAACAACAACTGGGGGTGACCCATGACTATGTTTTCACACCTCTCAATGCTGACACTAATGACTGCCACTGCCTTAAGACAACCTCGCAACACAGAGGCTATGGCATCAAAAATAGTAGAGAAGTAGGCCTGCTTGCATTTCCATGTAATTGTGTAAACACAGAGAGAGTTCAGCCCTCCGTCTACTGCAGAAAAGTCCAAATGGCTTATTGTAATCAGGCATTCCTAGTACTAGGGCACAACAGAGACTTTCAGCCCTATGAAGGCAATCAAGCAATCGTTATCCCAGGGTACTGGATCAGACACATCTTTGTGTGTCAGCCTCTGCAAAGGTTTTGCCATTAGAGAAAAGTTGTGCGTCCACAGTCAGTAGCCAACCATTCCCCAAAACATCCTGACTTTTTCTGGGTAGTTGGTGAATTCATTTTCACAATCACCAAAATTATCTCTTGTGACACTTTCCTTGCTACTTTCTCCACGTGATGTCCAAGATACTGAACCTCTTTCGGACAATAATGCAGCTTTACTGGTGATACATTATGTCCGTTCTCAGGCAGGTGGTTCAAAAATGCAATAGTATCTTGCTTATAGTGTTTTTGAGTTTTCGACGCCACAAATAAGTTGTCAATGTACTGGATTAGGACTGATTTACAAGGAATGACTAGGGACTCAAAATCCTTCTTGAGGATTTGGTTGAAAATGGAGGGGCTCTCAGTATACCTTTGTGGGACTCTGGACCATGCCAAGACACTGTTTCCAAACTGAAATGCAAAGTGAAATTGAGTTCCCTCATGCAACTTTATGGAAAAGAAAGCGTGGTACCAATCAATGACTGTGAACCACTCAGCCTCACATGGAATCTGAATCAATATCACAGCTGGATTTGGTACCACGGTACCATGGGACAACAAGGAACAACAATGTTTTTCACCTTTTGCATGTCCTGCACAATTCGGTACTTACCATTCGACTCCTGTAAGCCCATAACAGGTCAATTGCAAGGACTTCCTATTATTTCCTTCGCTGTTTGCTGTTGAATCATGGACTTTGTGGAATCATAGACTCGATTACTGGAGTTATCCCAGCAAATATTTCAGGGATGAAATTGTATTGGGGTGTTCTGGGGTACTCGGCACTTGGTTTCACTGTGATTCAAACAGGAGTAGGATCCATTGTTCGCCAATTTAAAAGCAACATCCTCATCATGGGTTTGCATCCCTATGCCTGTCGGCGTACAATTTGCAAAGGAGATTCCTTCCTAGAAGACTCACCAGGCTAGAGTCAAACACCACAAATCTGTGATTCTCTTCAAAGGCCCCTATTTTCACAGTCACTTCTGTTGTTTTTTGGGTTGTCATTTGTTTATTCGCTACTCCTAACTCTTGGAACTGTGGCGGTGAGTTGACTGAGCGTGTTGGCAGCTTTTAACACAACCGAGGTACAAATCAGTTGTTGTTAAATACAAAAACTTGTCTTACTTTTCTAGAATTTGTCAGTTCATCGGGGAGAATTGTTGGGTCTAATTGAATGCACAGACGGAAGTGCATTTTGGGATACATGGACAACTCTGTTACACAAATTGAACGTGTCTCTGCAGCCTTTTGACAATAAGGTGAGCTTTGGCTGCTCTTTTTATTCACATATTTGGTTTCGTATTTTTGAAGTACTTTTATTATTTAAAAAATTAGAGCATCTTTATTAATAGTGCTTCCTCATTTTTGGATTTTCTCTCCACTTTCCCCTTGTTATAGGATTGATTCTATATTTTGGAAGTGCCGGCTGGCCCCCGCCATGTGAAACAATTTTATAGTTCCCTAGCTCCAGAATGGAGCAGTGTAGGTGAGCACATCATTTAAAGTAGTAATTAATAGGTCTGCACACGCACACAGACATAAATATATATATATATATATATGTATATATATATATATATATATATTTATATATATTTAACATATTTGGATATTTTTGTCCTTTTTGAATAGGTTGTTCCCTCCATAGTATATTTTGGCTGTTTCTGAGTCCTGATAAAGACCAGCTGGTGAGGCTACAAGTGTCTGTTTGCTTTCTTGCCAGGTTCAAACGTCAACATTTGTATGGAGCCTGGACTGGTTAATGAGTCCACTGGAGGGAGATAATGATTAAAACAGTTACCCTCTGTTGATGAGATTACATTTATGTTACATTGAACTTGTTATTGACAGGCTTATGTGGATTGATTATGATGTATTTATGTTCACCTCTTTGTGTTTCTATTTTATTTTCATTCAGAAGCACTTTTTTCTTTAAGCACTTCTCTTGCTTTTCTGATTCTCTTTGTTTTGTTTTCGGGCAACCATGTACATGATTATATCAATAATGTATTTATAACAATGAATATAATATATAAAAGTATCAAACTTATGTGCTTATATGTCTTGGTCTCAATTATTATTGTGGCCATTATATACATTGTGCTGTATTGATATCATCGGATCTACCTCAATTACAAAAGAGGGCTCTGGGCTGCTATTAAAAAGTGGACTAAGCTGAGAATTCTGGCTTCACCTTTAAATATAGGTTCTTCCGATCGGAACATTGTTGTTCTGTATTAATTGGTCTTCTTCACGATTTTGGCTGGGAAAGGGAGACCGGAGATAGGCTGATCATTATTAGTATCTAAGGCACTAGGGTTAGACTTCTTAAGTAAGGGGAAAATAGATGATGATTTCAAAGCTTTGGGAAAGGAGCCCATACTAAATTTAAGATTGCAAATCGTGGTCAGAATACTGGCAAATGAGTCAGGAGCCAATTGTACCACAGCTGGTGGGCCGGGTTCGAACGGAGAGACAGACTTAGTGGATAAGAATGGCTTGTTTTACTTGATCAAAGTAACATGTACAAATCCCTCTAAAAGTGGTTTGGTCAGAGCTATTCATGTAGTAGTGCTGCCAGAGAAACATGTGGGATTGTTTAAGGCAAATTTGTTAAATATATCCTTGACATTTTTTAGAAAGAAATTGGCAAGAGAGTTACAACAAGGCTGGCTACAGCCTGCCAACTTACTAATGGATGTAGAACTGAGCCTGGTAACAGTCTAAAATAGTTCTTTGGTGGAATTCTTTGCTAGTTCAATGTGCTTGGTGTCGTCAATGGATTTTTCTTTCATGGACTGGTTCTTGTACTCCGTTTGAAGTTTCATCTTTCTAGGAGGTTGTAGTCCTTCCTCCAAAGCCGTTACTTCCTGTGACAACCTTGTTTAAGGGCTCTGAGGGGCATATTTATACTTTGTTTGAGCCAGATTTGCATCATTGTTTTACGCAAATCCAGCACAAACTTAACTCCATATTTATATTTTGACTTTAGATGCGTCTAGCGTCAAAATATTGGAGTTAAAGTCATTTTTTGGCTGCGGAAAACTACCTTCCGTCAATGAGATGCAAGGTAGGCATTCCCGGGCAAAAAAAGACTCTAAGGCCTTTGCGCCTTATTTATCCTCCTGTGCAAAAATCACGTACGGGAGGAGAAGGGCCCTAAATAATGGCGCTAAGCCTGTTTAGTGCCATTATTTAAAACCTTGGTCAAGGCAGGCGTTAGGGGACCTGTGGGCCATTTTCCATGGTCAGAGGCCATGGAAACAGCCCACAGGTGCCCTTCCCTGCAGCCAGGGACACCCCCACCCACCCCTACCTACACCTGGAGGACACCAAAGGATGGGGTGACCCATCCCAGGTAAGTCCAGGTAAGTTTTTTTTGTTTGTTTTTAAGTTCCAAAGGGGGGCCAAACTTGGGCCTCCCTCCATGGCACTGGGCCCAATGGCCATGCCCAGGGGACATAAGTCCCCCGGGCATGGCCATTCGGTAGGGGGGCATGACTCCTGTCTTTACTAAGACAGGAGTCACGTCCATGGAGGTTGTGCTTCAAAAAATGACGCTAGTCAGGTTAGAGTCATTTTTCTGACTCTAACCTGACTAGCGCCATTCTTTGACGCACAACCTCCTGTTTCCCCTACGCCTCCCCCACCCGGTTACCATCATTTATTTTGACGCTAATCGGGCCTTACTGCCGGCTGGCATCATACCTTAAATATGACGCCCGGCTGGCTTCCAGGAATGGTGCTAGCCGGTGGTAAACTTTTTGACGCAAACCTGCACTAATGTAGGTTTGCATCAAAAAGTATACACAAGGGCCTAAGTTTCTTGCTCAACCAGGGTGCTGGTGGTTTATTTCTATTCCTGGTCATGGTTTTAGGGTGCTGTAGGCGGGTGTCGTCCACCGCGCCTACCAACGAGCAGTCATGGCGCCGTCAGAGCACCTCCTCCGTCCCCATTACGCGTCGTCAAGGAGACGCATGGGGGCGGTACACCCGATCGGCACCGGACTTCCGGATGGCCGCATCGGAAAGGGAGAAGGACGCCATAAAGGAGAGGAACGCCGAACCGGAGAAGGAGGTGACGAGCGAAGACGTCGAGACGGAGGAACCAATTGGAGCAGAACCGAGTACGGCCAAAACGAGGACGGAGGAGCAGAAGTCCAGCTCATACGCTGGAGCTGAAGAGAACTCGCGAGAGAGAGAGAAATCCTGCCACGACCCAGGAGGGTCATGGCTGCACAAGGTACGGGCCGTATTCAGGGGCACCCACTTTAAAGGGGTAAGGGGGAGGTGGAAGGAGAAAAAGGAGACTGGGGAGGGCGGAAAGGGAACAGGGCAGATTGGTTTGGGTGCTGCGGACTTGGGAGCCACAGACCACCTTACCAGCCTATCATTAGCCTGACATAGCCACAGTAACCGCCCGCTTTTGTCCTCTTCTTTCTGACCTAACCTCAATCAACACACCACCTCCTGTAGTTCCTTCCCTCACACCCCTCCCTGTACTAACAAGATAATAAAGATAGTAAACTACCGTCCTACTTACCTGGACATATCCTTTTTGTTCTTCCGAGAGTCCACGGGAACCCAGAAGACATTATCGGAAGATCGCCACCTAACAGGAAAAAGAAAGAACATTAAGGATTCGTACAAACCACCCAGCACCTACAATAGAAAATCCCCAAAGAAAGACTAAGGAGAAATTCAGCTACTATTCCAATATCTTTACTATACTTAATAAACCACGGCTACAGCCTTATAGAACCATAAAATCCGAGTCCGAGTCCTCTGTACCACTGAGCCCAACCCCACAGTGGTGTCAGAAATGGGATCAACTTATATATATATTTCACCCCCTCCTGGGCCGTACAGAGGTATTGTACGCATGGAGGAGAAACCTACCCTCGAGGACATGATAAAGCAACTGGCAGAGGGTCAACGCCACCTCCAATTAGTCTGGGAGGCTCAACAAAGGGAGGCCAAAGAAGACAGAGAGGCCCTTCAAGCCGCCTTGAAAAGTCAGGCCACTATAATGGCCAATAATCAATTAGTTCATGAGACTGCTCTTCAAAAACTGACCGATACAATTGCTGCCAGTAAAGTGCACCCGAATGTGCCGAGCTCGGTATTACAAAAATATCAGAAGGGTGAGGATCCCGACTCCTTTTTTACAAACTTTGAAAGAGTAGCCTCATCAGCCCAATGGCCTGAAAACCGATGGGGCCAATATATCGCTCCCCTCTTAACAGGCACACTCCAGTCCGCTTATCAGGCTGCAAATCCTGGGGGCACCACCCCATATTCCGATATTAAGAAGAGTATTTTAGAACGAGTGGGACATGATACTGAGTATTATAGGACAAAGTTTCGCAAAGTTAAATGGGGATCAAACGAAGATCCACGTACATTTTACTACCGGGTGAAAGATCTAGGACTGAAGTGGTTGGGACCCTTAGGGACTGACCGTGAAGATGTCATCAAGGCCATTATTTTAGAACAATATCTAGATTCACTTCCTACGAGCACCCGGAACTGGATAAGACAGCACCCTAAAATCGACACCGAACTAGCAGTCGACTTGGCATGCGCCTATCACAGATCAGTGGATGTGAAAATCCAAACTTCCAGACCCCTGAGCAAACTACCTGTAACTCCTCCTCAATATACAACCAGACGAACCCCTGAGGAGGCAGGATCCTCCTCCCGGAGTACAGAGAGAAACCGCATGCAACAACCTCAGTGTTTCAGTTGTGGGGAGTGGGGCCACATAGCCCGAGGATGTCCAAAGAAACATGAGGGAGTAGAACCAATGGAGATAGGGGTTACTCGAGGGAGAGTCCTGTGCATAGGGAAAAGTGTTACGTCTTTTAAATATCCCCTGTGAATAAATGGACAATTGGTCATGGCCTTGATTGACTCCGGGTGTAGTCAGTCAGTGATACGTCGGGATATAGTCAAGCCTGTAAATTCCACTACGGAGCACTGGGTGACGATATGTTGCATCCATGGGGACCGAGCTCAGTATCCCCTTGAATTGATAGAAGTAGAGTGGAACACCTATCATGACTTCCTCTCCATAGGACTCATGGATAACTTGATAGAAGACTGTGTCATTGGGACTGATTACCAGCGGTTTGATGATATTCTAGACCAAACATGGAAGCCCAACCCTATCGATGGCTGGTGGGTTGCCGCTCCATTTCGGGATACCCCCATTTATAGTCCCCCTGAACGGAAAAAACTAACCCGAAAAGAGAAAAGGGCAGAAAAACAAAAACATGCTATTAATCAAAGACAGAAGGAAGCCGAGAAAACAGTGGCCAATATAACCAGCGCCCCAGTGTCGTTTAGAGTAAGCCAACGCGAAGATCCCACCCTCGAGCACGCCTGGAGAAGTGCCAAAAGTGACTCTACCGGAGAGGTAGGCCCCCACTTTATAGTACATAAGGACCTATTATATAGAGTATCTACAACAGTAAATGGAGAGAAACGACAACTAGTGGTCCCTGAGCCCTACCGGACTCAGGTTTTGTTCCTAGCTCACAACCAGCCGGGAGGAGGCCATTGTGGCCGTGAGAAAACAGAGGAATACTTATTGAGACGTTTTTACTGGCCGGGAGTCTATGCCCATATTCGAAGGTACTGCGCCCACTGCCCAAAATGCCAACTAGTGGAACCAGGAGCCATCAGAAGAGCCCCGTTACGTCCACTACCGATTATAGATACCCCCTTCAAAAGAGTAGGCATGGACTTGGTCGGACCTATTTTACCATCTACTAAGGGCCATACTCATATCCTCGTTCTGGTTGATTACGCCAGCAGATACCCTGAGGCAATTCCCCTTACCAGTACCACCACCAAAGCCGTTGCACAAGCTATGACGCATTTTTTTCACGGGTTGGTTTCCCTGAAGAAATTCTTACCGATCAAGGGACACCATTCATTTCTGGGCTTATGAAACAGATATGTAAGACCCTAGGAATTACCCAGATAAAGACATCGGTATATCATCCACAAACCAATGGTTTAGTGGAGCGATATAACCGCACCATCAAGACCCTTTTGCGGAAACTAGTAAGCGACTCGGGAAAAGACTGGGATCAGAAATTACCCCTAGTACTTTATGCAATCAGGACACATGAACAGTCCTCTACTGGGCATAGTCCGTTTGAGATGGTATTCGGAAGACAGCCCCGTAACTTACTAGATATGGCGGCAGAATTGTGGGAAGAAGAGAACAGTGAGGAGAGACCCCTCCTAGACTATATCCATAACTTAAAGTCACACCTCCAGACAGTCTGAGGAGATGTAAGGCACCATTTAGAAAAAGCACAAGAAGCTCAAAAAACTTATTATGATCAGGACACCAAACTGCGAGTTCTTCACCCCAACGATCAAGTATTGATCATGCGACCCACCTCTGAACATAAGTTACTGGCAAAATGGCAGGGGCCGTATCGAGTAGTAAAAGCAGTTACCCCTGTTAATTACTTGATTGAATTAAATGATAACCCTAAACGGACTCAAATCTACCACATCAATTTGTTGGGAGAACCCTGGGAACGATAGTGGTCCTCCTGCCATAGGATACCTGGTAACACCAACTAACTCGCTAGGGTTGGAACTATGCCCCACCCTCCAACCAGAAAAACAAAAAAAACCTTGTGTCAATGATTCCCTATCTGATACAGAGAAAAGTCAATTATTTGAGTTAATTCAAAATCATTCCGAATTCTTTTCAGAACTTCCCAGACGGACGTCTTTGGTCCAACATCATATTCGAACACCTGAGGGCCAAACCGTACGCCTACGTCCCTACCGAATTCCCGAAGCACGAAAGATTCTTATAGAGGAAGAGATAACAAAGATGTTATCTCTCAAAGTCATTGAACCTTCCACAAGTCCATGGTGTTCCCCTGTCGTTTTAGTCCCGATACCAGATGGCTCGATCCGGTTTTGTATCGATTTTAGAAAGCTCAATGAGATATCACTTTTCGATACCTATCCTATTCCCCGGGTAGATGAGGTACTAGAGAAGATAGGACATGCGCGTTTCATGTCCACTATTGATCTAACGAAGGGATATTGGCAGATTCCCTTAGCCCCACAAGATAAAGAAAAGACAGCGTTTGCAACCCCCTCGGGTTTATACCAGTTCACCGTCCTTCCCTTTGGACTTCACGGTGCCCCTGTGACATTCCAACACTTAATGGACCGACTCCCACGGCCCTTCCAAGAGTTTACTGCCGCCTATCTTGACGACATTGTCATTTTTAGTACATCCTGGACAGAACATCTCCAACACCTAGACAAAGTGTTCTCCACCTTAGCAAAAGCAGGGCTCACCGCCCAATCCTCCAAAGTGTGTCCTAGGACAAATCGCATATCTCGGTTATGTCATCAGTATGGGAGATTTGCGTCCTCAGAAAGATAAAGTAGCCACCATTAGACGGATACCACTCCCCAGAACAAAAAAATAACTCAGTTCCTTCCTGGGGTTGGTGGGGTATTATCGTAGATTCATTCCACAATATTCTACCATTACTGCCCCCCTCACAGACTTGCTAAAGAAAGAATATCCTACCACCCTTCCTTCTTTTTCTCCCTCACAACTTAAAGGCTTTCAATTACTTAAAGAGGCCCTCTTAACCGAACCCGTATTGAGATGTCCTGATTTTTCTAGGCCCTTTCACCTTTTTACTGATGCTTCCAACGTCGGCCTGGGTGCAGTCCTAGCACAACCCGACGAGCAGGGGTATGATCACCCCATTGTCTATATTAGTCGTAAGCTGTTGCCTAGGGAAACCCACTATCCCACTATCGAGAAGGAATGCCTTGCCATAAAATAGGTGATTGAGTGTCTGCAATATTATCTCTTAGGTCGCCCTTTCGTCCTCTATACCGATCATGCGCCTTTGACTTGGTTGGCCTCCCATAAGGATACTAATTCCCGAGTGTTGCGCTGGTTCCTTGAACTCCAGCCCTTTACCTTTCAGGTCTGTCACATCCCTGGGTCCAGCCAGTGCCCCGCTGACTTTCTCTCCCGCTGCCCGGATTCCACGGTCCTCTACCAGTCCCGTTCATGGGATGGGGTATGTAGGCGGGTGTCGTCCACCACGCCTACCAACGAGCAGTCATGGCGCCGTCAGAGCACCTCCTCCGTCCCCATTACGCGTCGTCAAGGAGACGCGTGGGGGCGGTACACCCGATCGGCACCGGACTTCCGGATGGCCGCATCGGAAAGGGAGAAGGACGCCATAAAGGAGAGGAACGCCGAACCGGAGAAGGAGGTGACGAGCGAAGACGTCGAGACGGAGGAACCAACCGGAGGAGAACCGAGTACGGCCGAAACAAGGACGGAGAAGCAGAAGTCCAGCTCATACGCTCGAGCTGAAGAGAACTCACGAGAGAGAGAGAAATCCTGCCACGACCCAGGAGGGTCGTGGCTGCACAAGGTACGGGCCGTATTCAGGGGCACTTTAAAGGGGTAAGGGGTAGGTGGAAGGAGGAAAAGGAGACTGGGGAGGGCGGAAAGGAAACAGGGCAGATTGGTTTGGGTGCTGGGGACTTGGGAGCCACAGACCACCTTACCAGCCTATCACTAGCCTGACACAGCCACAGTAACAGCCCGCTTTTGTCCTCTTCTTTCTGACCTAACGTCAATCAACACACCACCTCCTGTAGTTCCTTCCCTCACAACCCCCCCCAGTACTAACAAGATAATAAAGATAGTAAACTACCGTCCTACTTACCTGGACATATCCTTTTTGTTCTTCCGAGAGTTCACGGGAACCCAGAAGACGCTATCGGAAGATCGCCACCTGACAGGAAAAAGAAAGAACATTAAGGATTCGTACAAATCACCCAGCACCTACAATAGAAAATCCCCGAAGAAAGACTAAGGAGAAATTCAGCTACTATTCCAATATCTTTACTATACTTAATAAACCACGGCTACAGCCTTATAGAACCATAAAATCCGAGTCCGAGTCCTCTGTACCACTGAGCCCAACCTCACAGGTGCGCTAGAGTATTTACTGCAGCTTTTAACCACACTGACTAATCAAACAACATCTGATCTAGGTTATTAGCTATAGCTGGTAGTGAACGTACTAATGGAGAATTGAATTCAGAGGCCTAAATTTGGTGCCAAGTATAAGAGACATGAGAATTATGACTGAATTTATTGGGGAGAGGGGCTTTAGAAAGAATCATAATATCAATCAGAATGGCCCTAAGATCTGTCCACGTTACTCCTAAGGTAGATGTGATGGGGATTATTAGTAAAACGTTACTGCTAAAGTAGATGTGCTGGGGATTATTAGTAAAAATGCCATCGATGTTGTGCCCTGCAATATGTGTAGAATCAGCTACTATTTGGGAGAGGCCAAGGCAGGACAGTGTATCAAATAATAATTTAGGGCCTGATTATGACCTTGACTGAGGAGATTACTCCATCACAAATGTGACGGATATCCTGCCTGCCTAATTACAAGTTCCATTATATCCTATGGAACTAGTTATGTGGTGGACAGGATACTTCACCTTACTTCAGGATCCTAACCATCATCACTCTGCTACCATCCGAGAATGCTTAGGCCCTATTTTCTTGTTTCTCTTCATTTGACAGACCTCTTTAGGAGTTCCGAGGGGTAAAGGGAGTTAAAATCAACACTTCTAATTATTTAACAATGTAACCTATTTGTTCACACATTAAGGGACATATTTATACTCTGTTTGCGCCGGATTTGCGTCGTTTTTTTGACGCAAATTCAACGCAAAACGAACTCCATATTTATACTTTGGCGTTAGACGCGTCTAGCGCCAAAGTTCATGGAGTTTGCGTCATTTTTTAGCGTGGACACCTACCTTGCGTTAATGATATGCAAGGTAGGCGTTCCCTTCTAAAAAATGACTCTGAGGCATGTGCGCCGTATTTACACTCCCGGGCAAAAATGACGCCCGGGAGTGGGCGGGTCAAAAAAAATGACGTCTACCCGCGTTAGCGTCATTTTTTAACGCCTGCTCAGGGCAGGCGTTAAGGGACCTTTGGGCTCGGAAGGAGCCCAGAGGTGCCCTCCCATGCCCCCAGGGACACCCCCTGGCACCCTTGCCCACCCCAGGAGGACGCCCAAGGATGGAGGGACCCACCCCTGGGACATTAAGGTAAGTGCTGGTAAGTATTTTTTTTTTTTTTTTGTGGCATAGGGGGGCCTGATTTGGGTCCCCCCTACATGCCACTATGCCCAATGACCATGCCTGGTGTGTGTCATTTTTTTGGACGCACACCACTCCGCAGCGCCGGCTAACGCCGGCTAACGTCATTGAATAAATACACGCCCGCATGGCGCTTCAGAATGGCGTTAAAGTTTTTGACGCACAACTGCGTTGGCGCAGTTGTGCGTCAAAAAGTATAAATGTGGCCCCCAATCTTGGAGTCGGATATTAAAGTTTGAAGGTTTATTACAAATTTAAGGCCAAACATATGTAAATGAGCCTCAATAAGAAGCTATATAAATACAGAATCACCAAAGGTGAGGTAAAGCCATTAATCAAATTAAATCGTTAAAGGCATACAAGAATCTGAGTTGCAGCAATGCAGAAGATAAGAAAGTAAATCTGATGGTCAGAATACAAATCATTGTCTTCTTGTCTGAAAACTTATAAATCTAAATATTCTAATTATATTGCACATCGAGCTCCACTGTCATGCATGTGCAACATATACATGATATACAAATGCGCACAAGATGGAGGTGCAAGGGCCTGAGAGTTACATTGAAGAGGACCTTTACAAGAATGGAGCAGGAATATCGTACACCTCTTTAACACTGGAAAAAGTCTGTTCTGGACTATTAATTTAAACAAATCAATATACTTCTACCAACCATTATGTCCATAAAAAAGGGCACACTTCTTTAACTCCTTCAGGTCACAGTTGAGGTTCTGGACCTTGGCTTCACTATGGACAGGCCTAGATTTCAGGATTTATGTTAGATTACCATGACAAAAAAGTGAAAAAAGTCAGAATAACTGTTTCACATGCAGGGGTGTAGCTTCGGGGGGGGGGGGGGGGGGAATGTCTTTTGTAAATAGTTGGGTTCAGGTGCTTTCAGTCGGATATGGAAAGGTGTATGTCGGACGTCCCCAGGAATTTTTAAACACAGACAAAAATGCACACACACTTTCTCCCTTTCTCTGCTTGGAAATACTTTAAAAATGTTGGTTATTCGACAAAATAATGCGTTTTCTCTCGCTTAGTACACTTATCAATACACATTCCTCTCCCTTTCCACTGCCTCTTAAGCCCCTCTCGTGCATCCTGCTTGTCTACAATGCTTGTCTACAATGTATTTCAACATTATGTTCCAGCGTGTCGGGAAATCTGAAGCTAACACCGACCCCATCATACTTGTCAAGCTACGCCCCTGTTCACATGCAGTCAGGACACTCATAGCAGGGGAACATATCACGGAGGGGACATTCCTGACCAAACAACTGATATAGTATGTTTATGTACCAGTTTCACAACAGAAGAAAAGCACGTAGAAGACATGAAGGAAGACTCCAACACGTCCCCAGACTGGAGTCAGGAAATATGGCAGAGCCGCAGGAAGTTCACAGATCTGAAAGTTTGGTCGAAGTGCGAAAATATGCGCTTCTCTGGCATCCCAAAGAAACTAGTAAAGATGACATGAAGGGTTTCCTATGGTAACTACTACCTCTACTCTTAAATGCTGTGTTCACGTCACTCTGAGCGTTCCATTGTGCTCACAGGATTGGGCCAAGGAATGTAACAATAAATACAGAACTTCCTCTAGTACTCACCTCCTTCCTGAGGCACGAAAATTACCTTTCTCCATAGACGGCTACTGTTTTAATGTCTCAGCAGATTTCTCTTTCGATACCAACATGAAAAAGAAAACTTTCGTGGTGCTGACTGAGACTCCACAAATGAGATTTGAATGGAGATTACTGGAACATTCAAAAATGCAGATTATAATAGAAGGTAACGCTTCTGAACACACAGAGCCAACGCCGGTGTTTGAACAAAATAGAACGTTTTTTGAGGTAAGGAATATCGTTGTAAATAATATTGATGTTTTTTAATGTGGTTTTAATTAATATAGTGTACATAATACTGTTTTTAAATTAAATTTGATGTGTTTTAGTTGATATATTAATTTTAGTAATTTATAATGTCGTAGTGGGTTGCTGGGTTTGTAGGGGAATAGGGTGAGAAGTTCATTTGATAATAATTAATTAAGAACTACTTAATACATTGTATTTACGTATATGATTGATATTTATTATGTCATTTATGCAATACTGATTTTCTTTTGCTATATGATATTTGTGGGTTTATATTTTAGTTGTGGGGTGCTAGATTGGTAGAGGTATAGGATGGAAAGGTAATAAAGTATTAATTAATTAACTAAGAACTATTATTTGTAAATGAATTATTTAATTGAATTTTAAATATCTAAATTGGGAATACTTCCTTATTTTCATTTTATTTTAGTTGTTGAATGCTAGGTGTGGAGGAGCCTAGGCTGAGAATTTTATTAAGTAATAAATAATTACAATTCATCTTCAATTGTAATTCATTATTTAATTTATTTTTAAATATGTAAATTATGGAAGCGTAATTTCTTTAGTTCTATTTTAGGTGCGGGCTGCTAGGTTTGTAGGGGTACCAGGTGGGAAGTTATTTAATGAATAATTGAATAACAATTTATTAGTTGACAACTATTTTTATTGAATAGTAATTATGTAAATTGATTGTTTTCAGTTTATTTGAATACACGCACACACACATATATATATAGTAAGTTAATTCATATTTTTTTCTTAAGAGGTTAATATTTTTCTGTCTTCATGGGGTTACTCATATATGTAATATGTTTAAAGTGAAGTATTTTCCCTACTTTTGCCTAGACTGCAGTAGAAACAGTAAAATTAACCTCTTTGCTGTTTAACACGTCCCCTACTGTTGTGCTGCTTAGAGTGGGAATAATACATTTCACCCCTCCGAAATCCAATATTGTTCCTACTGTTGCAGAGACTGGAGTGGGAATAGTAAATTTTACTCCTTCAAAGACCAGCACTTTCTTTTACTTCTCCAAAGACCAACACTTCCCTGCCTGTTATGCTAAGTGAAGTGGGAATAGTAAATTACACCCATCTGAAATCCAACGCTTTCCCTAATGTTGCACGGATTAGATTCCACTGTGCAATTCTTGCAGGCCTTCTAGCAGGTTGATCCCTCCCTTGTATACATTATACCTGGTGCAGGTATTATGTGGCACAAGGGTTTACAAACTGGCACAATGACACTGCAGACATTGTGGGCCTCTCCAGCCATCTCAGGAGATGGCTGTCAAAAGAGTTGGCCATAGCTAAATTTTGAATATATATCACTAGAATTCACCTAGTACGAAGCTACATTACTAATGGCTTACGAAAATGTTTTGTTTGCATCATGCAAGAGAATAACTTAGTTTACAAGACCACTGGAAAATGTTCTTCAGGATCTGGTGCCTATTCCTTGGTGACAAAAAACGGAAACGACCGGTACTTAAACTCTAACTGTGCACCTCTCTTCTCCCTACCCCCCACAATCCTTAACAGTCATGAAACCTAGCGAAATGTCATCACCATGCTCTCACTCACTGCTACATTAGCAATTTATTGACTTGTGCCTACATCTAGGCTTGGGTGGGATGTGAATGGAGGAGCTGAGCTAAGTGGTAGTGTAAGAGCTGGTATAGAGATAGAGGAGCTCATCACACAACTGGGAAGACTAAGGGGGTCATTCTGACCTCGGCGGTAAAAGGCCCTTACCGCCGGTCAGAAGTCCGCCATTCTACCGCCGCGGCCGCGGTAAACCGCCACGGTCATTCTGACCTCCAACTGGCAAACCGCCAAAAACCCAACATCCACGGAAGGCCGCCTCATCAGCGGGCAGCGATAAACTGGAGATGACCAAACCTCCACCGTCACGCCAACACAAACACGCCCATGCCATTCTGACCCACGAATCCACATGGCGGTCTTTCAACCGCGGTATTCTATTGGCGGTACACACCGCCGCGGTCAAAATACACACACATATACAAAACACAGCCACATTGGACAATTTGAAATACACACACCTGATACACATCCAAACAACACTCCCACACACCCAATTAAATATAAAACACACACCCACATCACCCACAAACCCCTACGACCACAAATATCTGAGAGAAGGCGCAATACACTGAGAGAGAGCACAGGGAACGCAAAGCACAACACACACAGGAACCCAACATCATCACCCACACCACATCTACGCACACATCACCACGCACATAACCACAAACACCACCCCACACCTCATCCACACCACCCCATGGCACCCCAAAGACACCCCAGGTTCTCGGACCAAGAACTCAGGGTCATGGTGGAGGAAATAATTAGAGTAGAGCCCCAGCTCTTCGGCACACAGGTGCAACACACCACAATAGCCAGGAAGGCAGAGCTATGGCAAAGGATCGTAGATAGGGTCAACGCTGTGGGACAGCATCCCAGAAATCGGGAAGACATCAGAAAGCGATGGAACGACCTACGGGGGAAGGTGCGCTCGATGGTGTCAAGGCACAACATCGCTGTGCAGAAGACTGGCGGCGGACCCCCACCCACTCCACCCCAATTCACAGCATGGGAGCAAGAGGTAGTAAACATCCTGCATCCTGATGGCCTTGCTGGAGTAGGCAGAGGAATGGACTCTGGTAAGTCGATTCTCAACTACTTCACCCCCCCCAGCATGCCAAACCACACCCCCACCCTCACCCCCAATCTCAACCCCCCAGCACACATCCTCCCTGCCAATGTCTCACCATCACAACCCACCCTAAACAACACCAACCCCTGAATGCCAACACAAACCATAGACACCCATCACCTATGCATGACCACTGCACATACCCATCCACCCCCCCCAACCACCCTCACAACACCTCCCACAAGGGAATGCCAGCACTGGGGGACAAGGGCACTCACAAAATGCACACCATGGCACACACATAAGCAATAACCATACTCTTTTACCCCTGCAGGGCCCGAACGCCAACACACCGCCATGGAGGGTCCAGATTTGTCCATCGCACCCCCAGAACAGGCCCCCAGTGAGGACAGCAGCTCTGTCGACCTAGAACCTGATGACCAGCCCGGACCATCGGGGACCTCTGGACAGTCGGTTCCCCACACACAGATACATGCCACAGCAGACCCAACCCCCTCTGGGAATATCAGCACAGCCCCCACCCAGCGGGCCCATGCCTCTGTCTCTAGGACGCGTCAATCAGCGGTGTGTCCACCACTACTGGGCACCCAGGCTGACCCAACACCCCAACAACAACAGGGACCTGGGGGCAGTGGTAGTGGGCACACCGTCCAGGGGACAGAGGCCCGGGGAAACAGGGCAACTGGGAGGGCTGCAGTGCGACGGGGGGGAGGACAGGCCCAGGGAACCCACTCTCCAAGAGGCCCTCACCACCATCATGGGAGCATACCACCACTCCCAGGAGACGATGGCGACGGTACTGGCCAGGTTCACGGAGATCCAGGCACAGCAGGAGGAACGCTACATGGGGTTCAGCAATGAACTCAGGAACATCGCTACCGCTATGGGGACCATAGTCCAGGCCCTCAACCGGATAGAAAACACATTGCGGGACCATGTGGCACCCCAAAGGGCCCCTGTCACTAGCCAGGACCAGGAACAGCCTACCACCTCCGCCGGCGCTAGTGGACAGGAGGCCCCACCACAACGACAGGCCACCAGAACCCCACCTCCTGCTGAAGAACAACCACCCCGCAAGCGGAACCTGAGATCTCACAGGAAGACAGAGTAGGATGCCAAGACAGCCGCCAGCATAAGATCCCCCCTGATGTCATCCCACTGTCCCACATTGTCACCCTGTCCAACCTTGAACTGCCCCTGCTCCACCTTCCACAGGCATATGGACAATGCACCTGTGCGACTGAGATCTGGACTCTGCCATGGACATTACTCCACCCCCACCCATCACCGTTTTTAATATCATGTACCAATATCTAGCACTATAAATAAATCACTCATTGCACTGAAATCATTCAGGAGTCAGCCTGTATTTTTTACAAATGTATTACACATTACTGTTCAATAATGTTCAGTCAATTTGTGATGACAACATACCGATGTCAATAAGCTTTAGTCCATGGGCTAACCAAGCAGAAGTCACGCAGTGGGTCATACAGCACTGAAAAGGGAAGGGAACATCAAAAATCAGTTAAAATGAACTGTGGGGAAATACACAAAGTAGAGATGCAGGAGGCTTTAAGTAAATGTTAAATGGCGTGGGTGATTCTTACCTGTGTGCTACTGAAAATACTGTTGGATAACTGTGTCCCTGTTGTCTGTGTCGTCCTCGTCGTCTTCCTCCTCTTCACTCTCCACAGGCTCCACAGCTGCTACAACACCACCATCTGGACCATCCTCCTGCAGGAAAGGCACCTGCCGTCGCAATGCTAGATTGTGAAGCATACAGCAGGCCACGATGATCTGGCACACCTTCTTTGGTGAGTACATCAGGGATCCACCTGTCATATGCAGGCACTTAAACCTGGCCTTCAGAAGGCCGAAGGTTCCTTCTATGATCCTCCTAGTTCGACCATGGGCCTCATTGTACCGTTCCTCTGCCCTGGTCCGGGGATTCCTCACTGGGGTCAATAGCCAAGGCAGGTTGGGGTAACCAGAGTCACCAATTAGCCACACACGTTGTCTCTGTAGCAGTTCCATCACATAGGGGATGCTGCTATTACGCATAACATACACGTCATGCACTGACCCAGGGAACTTGGCATTTACATGGGAGATGTACTGGTCAGCCAAACAGACCACCTGGACATTCATCGAATGGTAATTTTTCCTGTTTCTGTACACCTGCTCATCGTCTTTTGGGGGTACTAAGGCCACATGGGTCCCATCAATGGCACCAATGATGTTGGGGATATGTACAAGGGCATAGAAATCACCCTTCACAGTGGGCAAATCAGCCTCCTCAGGGAAAACAATGTAGCTCCGCATGTGTTTCATCAGGGCAGACAACACTCTGGACAAAATCTTTGAAAACATAGGCTGAGACATGCCAGATGACATGGCCACTGTTGTCTGGAATGAGCCACTTGCCAAAAAATGGAGGACTGACAGAACCTGCACTAGAGGGGGAATTCCTGTGGGTTGGCGGATGGGGGACATCAGGGCTGGCTCCAGCTGGGCACACAGTTCATTTATAGTGGCACGGTCAAGTCGGTAACGTAGTATGATATGGCGTTCTTCCATTGTTGACAGGTCCACCAGCGGTCGGTACACGCGAGGATTCATCCTTCTCCTCGCAAGTCCCAGCGGACAGTGCCTAGGAAGGACAACATGGAGTATGGAGTAAAGCAAATCACAGGTACGTTCACCACAGCTTGCATAGCACACGGTTATCTATGTATTGAAAGTCGTGTATGTGTGGCAATGCAAGGCCTAGGACTGTGTGACGCAGTTGAAATTAAGCCATGTGGGCCCTTGAAATGGCAGCTGCCTGACCTGTGAAGTGGGACAATGGGATGTGAGGTCAATGCGCTGGCGTGGCACACCGTGGCGGTAGGCGGTCGAAGACCGCTGTACGAAGACGCATTGGTTAACATTGAAGCCTATGGGTTTCAGGAGCCAATGAGGATGTGCGCCGGCGGTCGCGGTACGCACCGCCGCGGTACGCACTGCCGCGGGTGTGACCGCCATTTTCTATCTGCTTAATCACTCGAGACCTGATCATCCACAGGAGAGGACCTATACTGCAAGTGCTGCTGTGACCTCAGTCTGGAAGAGACAATGGCTGCTGCGACTGGGGAAAGGGCCACTGCCTTCACGTCTGAAGAGTTGGAGAAACTTGTGGATGGGGTCCTCCCCCAGTATGCGTTACTCTACGGTCCTCAAGACCAACAGGTAAGTACACTGGGTGCACATTGAATGGGCTATGCCTGTGTTGAGTGGGGTGGATGTAAGATGGTGGGGTGGGGAGCGAATGAGGAGTGCAACGCACGACAGATGAGAGCATGTGCCACATGGCAAAGTTGGGGATGGGGGGGCAATCACATCTAACATGCAGGTAAATGATGATATTTCTTTTCCCACTCTGTACATGTCAAATAGGTCAGCGCCCATCAGAAAGTCGACATTTGGCGTGCCATCGCCAAGGAAGTCCGGGCCCTGGGGGTCCACATCAGACGGGGCACCCACTGCCGCAAGAGGTGGGAGGACATCCGCCGCGGGACCAGGAAGACCGCTGAGTCACTGCTGGGGATGGCCTCCCAACCTAGGAGGGGTGCCAGTCGTACCCGGACCCCCCTGATGTCCCGGATCCTGGCGGTGGCCTACCCTGATTTGGATGGGTGCTTGAGGACATCACAGCAGACACAAGGGGGTGAGTATCAGCACATTCTGCTATCTATATGCGCAGTGGAGGCGTCTGGGTGGGGGAGGAGGCTTGTGGGTGACATTAGGCCAGGGCGCTTTCTGTAGTGTAGGCCTCTCCTTTAGGCATGGCCCTGTGCCCCCGCCCCCCACCTCTGTAGGGTGCCAAGTACAGCTATCCATGGTCATGCATCATCCATGTGTGCATTTGTTGTGCATAGACCTGTAGGCCTGGTCACAAGTACTGAGTAGTATACCCCGATTGCGCAGCGTAGTGCATGAGGCTCCTGTGTCTGTCCTCTCCGCCAACGGTGTTGACATTGCATGCACTCAACCTGTTTCTTTTTTTCTCCCCCCCACCCTTTTTCTTACTCTTCTTGTGCATGTGTACATTAGCATCATCAGGCGGAGGAGAATTGGCATCGGAGCACGAGGGAGCTGCAACTCACAAGGCCCCTGTGGGCCGTGGTACAGACACAGAGGGCACCAGTGATACGGAGGGCGAGGGGAGCACCACAACGGGGACCGGTGGTGACACCAGCGACACCGACATGTCCTCGGATGGGAGCTCCCTAGCGGTGGCGGCAACATCCGGGCCCCCCGCCTCTACAGGTACAGCCGCCACCCAGCGCACCAGCCCCGCCCTCCCAGCAGCCCCTCAGCCTACGCTCCGTGCCCGCTCGCCCAAGAAGGCGGGCGTCTCCTTCGCCCCAGGCACCTCAGCCCCTGCCTCTGTTACCCCTGCTGCCCTCAGTGAGGAGGTCATTGACCTCCTTCAGACCATCATTGTTGGGCAGACTACCCTTTTGAATGCCATCCAGGGGGTAGAAAGGGAGGTGCATCGGAGCAATGCCTACCTGGAGGGCATTCATTCGGGTCAGGCTGCCCATCAACGATCGTTCAAGTCTCTGGCCTCAGCACTGACGGCAGCCATTGTCCCTGTTTCCAGCCTCCCTCTTCTGACTGCCTCCACCCTGTCTCTGTCTCCTGTTCCTCAGCCTATCCTATCCACACCATCAGACCAGCCTGCACACACCTCAACACCCAAGGGCAGCTCATCCAGACACAAGCACCACAGATCACACAAGCAGTCACCCAAGCAACACCCAGATGCAGACATGGCAACAGTCACTACCACCTCTGTGTCCCCCTCCTCCTCGTCTCCCTCCTCCCTCCCTGTGACGTCTACACTCACACCTGCATGCACACCACCATCAGCCAGTGCTTCCATCCCCAGCACACCCTCCACACCAGTCCGCACACGTGCAGTCACCACCCCCACTGCCATTTACACGTCCCCTGTGTCCTCTCCCACTGTGTCTGTCACCCCCTCTTCCAAGACACACAAACGCAGGCAGCCACCCACCCAACAGCCATCCACCTCACGACAGCCTACGTCACAATCACCTGCACCCAAACACAGCACACCTGACTCTCCTACAACCACATCCTCTTCCTCCACTCCCATCACCACTACTCCCACCCTTTACCTTGGTCATAAAAAAGTTTACCTCTCCAATCTTAACCTCTTTCCCTCCCCTGACCCACCCCCTCCAGCTGCTAAGAGTCCCAAGAGCACCTCAGCCACCACCAGCCCAGCTACAAGTGTGACTGTAGTGCATGGGTTCTGGAGTCCACCCTTTGGCAGCAGTGACACATCTGTCAGCAGCAAGGGGACAGCCAGCCCCCCCCTGGCAAGAGGACCCGGAAACTCAAGGGCCGCCGTGAGAAGACTGACACGGCTGCACCCAAGGACCAAAGTTCACCCACTTCACCTGCCACAACATCCAGGGGAGGCAAGGCCCAGAGAGCCTCATCTAAGGAGCGAAAGGGCAGCAGGGCAGAGAAGTCAGCCAGCAGGAGCGCGGAGCAGGAGGGCCCCACAAGCCCAATCCCGGGTGTAAGGGAGGACACCCAAGGGCCCAGGACTCCGTCACCGAAGGGTCCAGCAACTGCACGGTCGGAGGGCGAGTGAGCAGGGAGTCCAGGCCAGGTCTGGCTCCCTTGAATTACTGGACAAGCACCGCTGAACAGGGCCCCGCCGTGCGTCTCAAGCACCGCTGAACAGGGCCCCGCCGTGCGTCTCAAGCACCGCTGAACAGGGCCCCGCCGTGCGTCTCAAACACGCTGAACAGGGCCCCGCCGTGCGTCTCAAGCACCGATGAACAGGGCCCCGCCGTGCGTCTCAAGCACCGCTGAACAGGGCCCCGCCGTGCGTCTCAAGCACCGCTGAACAGGGCCCGCCGTGCAGAAGAGCACCGCTGAACAGGGCCCCGCCGTGCGTCTCAAGCACCGCTCCGCTGGGCCCTGCCGTCTCAAGCACCGCTCCGCTGGGCCCTTCCTGTCAAGCACCATTCCGCTGGGCCCCGCCGTCTCAAGCACCGCTCCGCTGGGCCCTTCCTGTCAAGCACCGCTCCGGTGGGCCCCGCCGTCTCAAGCACCGCTCCGCTGGGCCCTTCCTGTCAAGCACCGCTCCGCTGGGCCCCGCCGTCTCAAGCACCGCTCCGCTGGGCCCTTCCTGTCAAGCACTGCTCCGCTGGGCCCCGCCGTCTCAAGCACCGCTCCGCTGGGCCCTTCCTGTCAAGCACCGCTCCGGTGGGCCCCGCCGTCTCAAGCACCGCTCCGCTGGGCCCTTCCTGTCAAGCACCGCTCCGCTGGGCCCTTCCTGTCAAGCACCGCTCCGCTGGGCCCCGCCGTCTCAAGCACCGCTCCGCTGGGCCCTTCCTGTCAAGCACTGCTCCGCTGGGCCCCGCCGTCTCAAGCACCGCTCCGCTGGGCCCTTCCTGTCAAGCACCGCTCCGCTGGGCCCTGCCGTCTCAAGCACCGCTCCGCTGGGCCCTTCCTGTCAAGCACCGCTCCGCTGGGCCCTTCCTGTCAAGCACCGCTCTGCTGGGCCCCGCCGTCTCAAGCACCGCTGGCACAATGACAGTGCCGGTTCTGTGTTGAGCTACTGGTCACGGTTCACTGTGCCCACCATGCCTCCTCCATGACCAGTGATCTCTGTAATCCACCTGATGGACTGTGGCTTTGCACTCCACAGGATTGTACAGTGGGCAAACCACCCACTGTAGAGACATTGAGAAACTGTGGCTTTGCACTCCCCAGGATGTAACAGTGGGCAAACCACCCACTGTAGAGACATTGAGAGACTGTGGCTTTGCACTCCCCAGGATGTAACAGTGGGCAAACCACCCACTGTAGAGACATTGAGAGACTGTGGCTTTGCACTCCCCAGGATGGCACAGTGGGCATGGTGGCCCCTTCGTGGATCTGGCGTCGTGGACTCATGTGGCTGTGGTGCCCCCCTTCCCTTCCCCCTGAGGTGCCTGTAGTTTTATCATCAGATGCCCCAGCAGTGTTCTCTCCAACTGACTCAGGTCTCCTGTGTGGGCTTTACCCTTGTGTTGATACACTTTGGCCCACGGACACTTGGCATTTCCTTACATGTGCAGGACTAATTGCCTCGGTTTATCGATTGCACAAAATATTTATTTTCTTTTGTATTATTTTTATTGCTATTTGACCATGACTTACCAGAGGCTATTTTTTACATAAATTTTGTTTCTCTATTTAATTATGTCTTTGCATTTTTCTGGGGGGTTTGGGTGGTGTCACTGTGACTTGTTGCTCTGCATTGGTGTGTACATAGTTTGGGGGGGGTGGGGGTCGCATATGTGTGTGCCGTAACCTTTCCTCCTCCCCCCTCCTCTGTGTCGTAGGTGCAGTACTCACCGTTGTCGTCTGCGCCGGCGTTCGTACTCGTGTTAGATGAGCAGGTAGTCGAGAGCAGGTAGGATGTTCAATTCGGGTTCCATGCTGTCCTCCTTCCTCGTGGAGTGCATAGAGGTGAGCGTTTTCCCGTTCGTAGTCTGTATCCGCCGTGTTTTTATCGGCGGTGCTCCAGCCCCGGAAAAGGTGGCGGATTGGAGAGTTGTGATAGTGTGGGCGGTACATTGTTTGCCGCCTGCCTGTTGGCGGTGACCGCCGCGCTGTTTGTCTGTCCCGCCGTGGCGGTCGGAGTGTTAAAGTGGCGGGCTGTGTTGGCAGTTCCCGCCAGGGTCAGAATTCCATTTTTTGGACCGCCGGCCTGTTGGCCGGTTGGCCGCTGCTTTATCACCGACCGCCAGGGTTAGAATCACCCCCTAAGGGCCTAATTTAAGAAAAGTGGTGCTGCACCCACGGCAGTGCCACTTTCCTTGCGCCCCTTAGCGACCCTCTAACGCCACCATGTGTGTAACCTATTTAAGATACGGTGCACCATGGCAGTAGTTAGGGAAACTAGTGTCAACATTTTTAGTAGTAGTTCAGAGCTTTGCAGGAGTAGCGTAAAAAATGTTGATGCTAATCCTGAAAAGCCCATTGAGGCCCATTGAAAACAATTGTGTGGCTCCTTTTAACGCCTGCTCTGTGCAGGCATTAAAAGTGCCAAAAAATGATGCAAAGAAACCTCTTAGATTTCTTTACACCTACCGGGGGAACACCCCCTTTGCGTACATTATGTCTGGCACAGGCATAATGTAGCGTAAAGGGTTACAAAGTGATGTATTATGGCACTTTGTAAATTTGGCATGGCATTTCGGCCTTGTTGAGCCACATTAGTGTAAATAAATGGCGCTAAGGAGGTGCTAAGGGCTCTCAAATCAGTCCCTAAATAACTGTAAGGGTCAGAGCTAAAGTGGTACCATAGACCACAAAGGTCGACACGCAGGACACATAGGCCCTCATTCTGACCCTGGCGGTCGGTGATAAAGCGGCGGCCAAGCCGCCAACAGGCCGGCGGTCTAAAATATGCAATTCTGACCCTGGCGGGAACCGCCAACACAGCCCGCCAACTTAACACTCCGACCGCCACAGCGGTACAAACAAACAGCGCGGCGGTTCCCGCCAACAGCCCGGCGGCAGACAAAGTACCGCCCACCCTATTACGACCCACCAATCTGCCACCTTTTCCGGGGCGGGAGCACCGCCGATAAGAACACGGCGGAAACAGACTACGAACGGGAAAACGCTCACCTCTACGCACTCCACGCGAGATTCCGGCAGTATGGAGCCAGAGTTACAGGTCATCCCCGCACTCCTATTCCTCCTCATATACCAGGAGCACGCCCGGCGGCGCGGAAGACATCGGTGAGTACTGCACCTACGACACAGGGGAGGGAAAAGATTACCGGCACACACCCACCCACCCACACCCACTACAACACACACATCAATGCATTCCCACAGATCACTGTCACAACCCACAAACCACCCCCCTCCGAAATAATGCAAAGACCAAAAGAAGAGATCATAAACGGGCAGATATATTTAAATATGTACGCCATTAATCCCAATAAATAAATAAACTATGTACAAAATATATACAGCTACTAAATGTAGTCCAACCACTGTCCGTGGATCACAGGGGTCCTGTGCAAAGGGGCAAGGCCCAGTCCCACGACAAGAACTCCACGGAGAGAACACTGCAGGGGCATCAGAAAGAAAATAGGACAGGCACCTCAGGGGGAAGGGAAGGGGGGGCACCTCAGCCACTTGAGTACACGACGCCAGATCCACGAGGGGACTCCATGACCACTGGGCCATCCTGGGGAGAGCAAAGCCACAGTCCATACAGTCCATACAGTGGGTGGCCTGCCCACTGGGCCATCCTGGGGAGAGCAAAGCCACAGTCCATACAGTCCATACAGTGGGTGGCCTGCCCACTGGGCCTTCCTGGGGAGAGCAAAGCCACAGTCCATACAGTCCATACAGTGGGTGGCCTGCCCACTGGGCCATCCTGGGGAGAGCAAAGCCACAGTCCAAACAGTCCATACAGTGGGTGGCCTGCCCACTGGGCCATCCTGGGGAGAGCAAAGCCACAGTCCATACAGTCCATACAGTGGGTGGCCTGCCCACTGGGCCATCCTGGGGAGAGCAAAGCCACAGTCCATACAGTCCATACAGTGGGTGGCCTGCCCACTGGGCCATCCTGGGGAGAGCAAAGCCACAGTCCAAACAGTCCATACAGTGGGTGGCCTGCCCACTGGGCCATCCTGGGGAGAGCAAAGCCACAGTCCATACAGTCCATACAGTGGGTGGCCTGCCCACTGGGCCATCCTGGGGAGAGCAAAGCCACAGTCCAAACAGTCCATACAGTGGGTGGCCTGCCCACTGGGCCATCCTGGGGAGAGCAAAGCCACAGTCCATACAGTCCATACAGTGGGTGGCCTGCCCACTGGGCCATCCTGGGGAGAGCAAAGCCACAGTCCAAACAGTCCATACAGTGGGTGGCCTGCCCACTGGGCCATCCTGGGGAGAGCAAAGCCACAGTCCATACAGTCCATAACAGACCCCACTGCCACTGGAGGAGGCAAGTTGGCCAGAGGACATCCTGCAGCCCTGCCCGAGATAGATCCTGCCCTGCCACGTCTGCCAAAGGGCCAGCGGTTCTTGCCCTGAAGGGCCCAGTTCAGCGGTTCATGAGACGGCGGGGCCCAGTTCAGCGGTTCTTGAGACGGCGGGGCCCAGTTCAGCGGTTCTTGAGACGGCGGGGCCCAGTTCAGCGGTTCTTGCCTTGAAGGGCCCAGTTCAGCGGTTCTTGAGACGGCGGGGCCCAGTTCAGCGGTTCTTGAGACGGCGGGCCCAGTTCAGCGGTTCTTGAGACGGCGGGGCCCAGTTCAGCGGTTCTTGAGACGGCGGGGCCCAGTTCAGCGGTTCTTGAGACGGCGGGGCCCAGTTCAGCGGTTCTTGCCTTGAAGGGCCCAGTTCAGCGGTTCTTGCCTTGAAGGGCCCAGTTCAGCGGTTCTTGAGACGGCGGGGCCCAGTTCAGCGGTTCTTGAGACGGCGGGGCCCAGTTCAGCGGTTCTTGCCTTGAAGGGCCCAGTTCAGCGGTTCTTGAGACGGCGGGGCCCAGTTCAGCGGTTCTTGAGATGGCGGGGCCCAGTTCAGCGGTTCTTGAGACGGCGGGGCCCAGTTCAGCGGTTCTTGAGACGGCGGGGCCCAGTTCAGCGGTTCTTGAGACGGCGGGGCCCAGTTCAGCGGTTCTTGAGACGGCGGGGCCCAGTTCAGCGGTTCTTGCCTTGAAGGGCCCAGTTCAGCGGTTCTTGCCTTGAAGGGCCCAGTTCAGCGGTTCTTGAGACGGCGGGGCCCAGTTCAGCGGTTCTTGCCTTGAAGGGCCCAGTTCAGCGGTTCTTGAGACGGCGGGGCCCAGTTCAGCGGTTCTTGAGACGGCGGGGCCCAGTTCAGCGGTTCTTGAGACGGCGGGCCCAGTTCAGCGGTTCTTGAGACGGCGGGGCCCAGTTCAGCGGTTCTTGAGACGGCGGGGCCCAGTTCAGCGGTTCTTGAGACGGCGGGGCCCAGTTCAGCGGTTCTTGCCTTGAAGGGCCCAGTTCAGCGGTTCTTGCCTTGAAGGGCCCAGTTCAGCGGTTCTTGAGACGGCGGGGCCCAGTTCAGCGGTTCTTGCCTTGAAGGGCCCAGTTCAGCGGTTCTTGAGACGGCGGGGCCCAGTTCAGCGGTTCTTGCCTTGAAGGGCCCAGTTCAGCGGTTCTTGCCTTGAAGGGCCCAGTTCAGCGGTTCTTGAGACGGCGGGGCCCAGTTCAGCGGTTCTTGCCTTGAAGGGCCCAGTTCAGCGGTTCTTGCCTTGAAGGGCCCAGTTCAGCGGTTCTTGAGACGGTGGACGGTCTATGGCCAACTGCTAAATGCCTGGTGGTGCCCTCCTGGGCAGCGGGGATGGTGCTCCTTCACTGCCCACCTGGGCTGTGGGTGGTGGGGCCCTCCTGGCCAGCTGGGCTGGGTCCTCCCTGGGCAGCGGCTATGGGGCTGGTGGGCTCTCCCGGGGCAGCTGTGCCGGTTCCTCCCGGGGCAGCGGCTATGGGGGTTGTGGGCTCCTCCTGGGCAGCAGGCCTGCTGCCTGACCTCTCCAACTTGCTGCCCTTGCCCTCCTTAGTCGTCGGCCTGTGGCCCTTTCCTCCCTTTGGAGCTGTGGCTGGTGACTGTCTCTGGGTGGTGTCCGGGGGGGATGTAGAAGGCGGGCTCCTGCGGCGCCCCTTCCGCCTTCTGCTCCTCTTCCCAGGGGGTGGGCTGGCTGTCCCCTTGCTGCTGGGCGAAGATCCAGACATGCGGGCTGGCGGGCTCCAATACCCCTGCACCCTTGTCAAGGGGGCTGCAGGGCTGGTGGTGGCTGAGGTGCTCTTCTTACCCCGACGAGAAGGAGGGGGGGGCTCAGGGTCAGGAAAGAAGTTAGTAGTGGCGAGGAAGAGCTTCTTGGGACAATGGAGAGTGGTAGGTACAGTGGGAATGGGAGTGGAGGGAGAGGATGTGGTTGTAGGTGAGTCACGTTTGCTGTCTTTGGGTGCAGGTGCAGGAGGGATAGGCTGTCGTGAGGTGGATGGCTGTTGGGTGGGTGGGTGGCTGCGTTTGTGTGGTGTGGAAGAGGGGGTGACAGACACTGTGGGAGAGGACACAGGGGACGTGTAAATGGCAGTGGGGGTGGTGACTGCACGTGTGCGGACTGGAGTGGAGGGTGTGCTGGTGATGGAAACACTGGCTGATGGTGAGGTGAATGGAGGTGTGAGTGTAGACGTCACAGGGAGGGAGGAGGGAGACGAGGAGGTGGGGGTCACAGAGGTGGTAGTGACTGTTGGCATGTCTGCATCGGAATGTTGCGTGTGTGAATGTCTGCGTGATCTGTGGTGCTTATGTTTGGATGAGCTTCTCTTGGGTGTTGAGGTGTGTGCAGGCTGGTCTGATGGTGTGGGTGGGACAGGCAGAGGAACAGGAGACTGGGAGGAGGGAGTTAGTAGAGGCAGGCAGGAGACAGGGACAATGGCTGCCGTCAGTGCTGAGGCCAGAGCCTGGAACGATCGCTGATGGGCAGCCTGACCCGAATGAATGCCCTCCAGGTACGCATTGCTGCGATGAACCTCCCTCTCCACCCCCTGGATGGCATTCAAAAGGGTAGTCTGCCCAACAATGAGCGTTCGGAGGAGGTCAATGACCTCCTCACTGAGGGCAGCGGGGGTAACAGGGGCAGGGCCTGAGGTGCCTGGGGCGAAGGAGATGCCCGGCTTCCTGGCAGAGCGGGCACGGGGCGAACGCGGAGGGGCTGCTGGGAGGGCGGAGATGGTGCGCTGGGTGGCGGCTGTACCTGTAATGGCGGGGGGCACGGATGGTGCCACCCCCGCAAGGGAGCCCCCTTCCGAGGACGTGTCCGTGTCGCTGCAGGCTCCAGTCGTCCCCGTCGTGGAGCTCCCCTCGCCCTCCGTCTCACTGGTCCAGTCTGACTCTGTGGCATGGCCCTCCTGGGCCATGTGAGATGCAGCTCCCTCCTGCCCCGATGCCACTTCTCCTCCGCCTGATGATGCTGATGCACACAAGCACAGAAAGACAAACAAAAAGGGGGGGGGGAGAGAGAAATAAAGGGATATTGAGTACATGGATCTCCGGTACAGTTAGCGGACATGACAGACACAGATGCCCCCTGCACTAAGTTGCGCACTTGGGGTACGCTACGCATTCCGTGGAACATGCCCTACACGCCTAGAGTTGACAACTGCACCCATGGATGACACGGCCCAGGGATGGCTGTACTGACAAACTACTGAGGGTGGTGGCTGGGGACACAGGGGCTTACGGGGGTGCCCAGCCTACAGATATCGCCCTGGCCTAGGGGGACCCCCAGCCCTCCTCCCCCACCCAGACACCTCCACTGCGCGACAACAGAGTAGATAATGCTTGTACTCACCCCCTTGTGTCTGCTGTGCTGCCCTCACGCGCCCATCCAAATCAGGGTAGGCCACCGCCAGGATCCGGAACATCAGGGGGCTCAGTTGACGGCAGGCACCCCGCCTGCGTTGGGAGGCCATCCCCAGCAGAGACTCAGCGGTCTTCTTGGTCCCGCGGCGGATGTCCTCCCACCTCTTGCGGCAGTGGGTGCCCCGTCGATGGTGGACCCCCAGGGCCCGGACTTCCTTGGCGATGGCACGCCAAATCCCGATCTTCTCATGGGCGCGGACCTATGTGACACGTACAGGGAGGGAGAAATACCACGTTCAAGTTACTCAGCATTTTCCTTTCCAGTGGCCCAACGCCCCCCATCCCCGCCAGGCCCCCCGCCAGGCCCCCCGCCATGCCCAACATGCCCCCCATCCCCGCCAGGCCCCCCGCCATGCCCCCCGCCATGCCCAACATGCCCCCCATCCCCGCCAGGCCCCCCGCCATGCCCAACATGCCCCCCATCCCCGCCAGGCCCCCCGCCAGGCCCAACATGCCCCCCATCCCCGCCAGGCCCCCCGCCAGGCCCAACATGCCCCCCATCCCCGCCAGGCCCCCCGCCAGGCCCAACATGCCCCCCATCCCCGCCATGCCCCCCGCCATGCCCCCCGCCATGCCCCCCGCCATGCCCAACATGCCCCCCATCCCCGCCAGGCCCCCCGCCAGGCCCAACATGCCCCCCATCCCCGCCAGGCCCCCCGCCATGCCCCCCGCCATGCCCAACATGCCCCCCATCCCCGCCAGGCCCCCCGCCATGCCCCCCGCCAGCCCCAACATGCCCCCCATCCCCGCCAGGCCCCCCGCCATGCCCCCCGCCATGCCCAACATGCCCCCCATCCCCGCCAGGCCCCCCGCCATGCCCAACATGCCCCCCATCCCCGCCAGGCCCCCCGCCATGCCCCCCGCCATGCCCAACATGCCCCCCATCCCCGCCATGGCCCCCCGCCATGCCCCCCGCCAGCCCCAACATGCCCCCCATCCCCGCCAGGCCCCCAAGCCAGCCAGTGGCCCCAAATCCATATTGAATTAAACTCACTTGTTGGTCTGGAGGACCGTAGAGTAGCGCATACTGGGGGAGGACCCCATCCACAAGTTTCTCCAACTCCTCTCCAGTGAAGGCAGGGGCCCTTTCCCCAGTCGCAGCAGCCATTGTCCCTTCCAGACCGAGGTCACAGCAACACTTGCAGTATAGGTCCTCTCCTGTGAAAGTTCAAGTCGCAAGTGGATAAGTAGATAGAAAATGGCGGTCACGTCCGCGGCGGTGCGTACCGCGGCGGTGCGTCCCACCACCGCCGGCGCCCTTCGTCATTGGCTCCTGAAACCCATAGGCTTCAATGTTAACCAATGCGGCTTCGCGCCGCGGTCTTCGCCCGCCGCCCGCCGCGGTGTGCCACGCCAGCGCATTGACCTCACATCCCATTGTCACACTTCACAGGTCAGGCAGCCGCCATTTCCAGGGCCCACATGGCTCAATTTCAACTGCATCACACAGGCCTAGGCCTTGCATAGCCACTCAGACACGCCATTCACTGCATAGAGAATCGTATACTGTGCTAGCTGTGAGTACGTACCTGTGGGTTGCCTGACTGTGTGCTCCATGTTGTCCTTCCTAGGCACCGTCCGCTGGGTTGGGCGAGGAGACGGATGAATCCTCCCGTGTACCGACCGCTGGTGGACCTGTCGACAATGGAAGAACGCCACATTATCCTGACCTACCGTCTTAACCGTGCCACTATCCATGAACTGTGTGCCAAGCTGGAGCCCGACCTGATGTCCCCCATCCGCCAACCCACAGGGATTCCCCCTCTGGTGCAGGTCATGTCAGTACTACATTTCTTGGCAAGTGGGTCATTTCAGACAACCGTGGGAATTGCTTCCGGGATGTCTCAGCCCATGTTTTCGAAGGTGTTATCCAGAGTGTTGTCTGCCCTGATGAAATCCGTGAGGAACTACATCATTTTCCCTGAGGTGGGCGAATTGGCTACAGTGAAGGGTGATTTCTACGCCCTTGGACATATTCCCAACGTAATTGGTGCCATTGATGGGACCCATGTGGCTTTGGTTCCCCCAAGAGACAGGGAGCAGGTGTACAGGAACAGAAAAAGTTACCATTCAATGAACATCCAGGTGGTGTGTTTGGCTGACCAGTACATCTCGCATGTAAATGCCAAATTCCCAGGGTCAGTGCATGACGCCTACATCCTCAGGAATAGCAGCATCCCTTACGTGATGGAACAGCTACAGAGACACCGTGTATGGCTAGTGGGGGACTCTGGGTACCCCAACCTGTCGTGGCTACTGACCCCAGTAAGGAATCCCCGGACCAGGGCAGAGGAACGGTACAATGAGGCCCATGGGCGTACTAGGAGGGTGATCGAACGCACCTTTGGCCTCCTAAAGGCCAGGTTTAGGTGCCTGCATATGACCGGTGGATCCCTAATGTACTCACCTAAGAAGGTGTGTCACATCATCGTGGCCTGCTGCATGCTTCACAACCTGGCTTTGCGCCGCCAGGTGCCTTTCCTGCAGGAGGATGGTCGAGACGGTGGTGTTGTGGCAGCGGTGGAACCTGAGGAGAGTGACGAGGAGGAAGACGACGGGGCTGAAACAGACAACAGGGACAGAATCATTGAACAGTACTTCCAATAGGACACAGGTAACATTTCAAAGATAATTTAGTAAATGTTAACTACTCTGCAGCATCTCTGCTGCCTGTCTATTTGCCCCAGTGTATGATGACTGAGTTTTGGCTTTTCCCTCCCTATTTCAGATCTGGGGTCCCCACTACGAGTCCTGTGCTTCGTTTCCCCATGGACTACAGCTTTGTGTCAGCTGTTTGTTGACTTCACCATGTACAAGGACATATTTGCACTGTCATGTCAATTACAATCTATTGAAATCACAGCCAGACTCCTGATATTTTGGTGCAAAATAGGTGTTTATTGAAGTGCTCAAAATGGGATGGGTGGTTTCAAGTGGGTGGGGGCTATGGTGAAGGAATGTCCATGGCAGAGTCCAGAGTAACAGTCACACAGGTGCATTGTCCAGAGGCCTGTGGAGAGATGGAGCATGGGCAGTTCAAGGATGGACAGGGTGACAATGTGGGACAGTGGGATGACATCAGGTGGTATCCTTTGCTGGCGGGGGTCTTGACATCCTACTCTGTCTTCTTGCGAGATCTCAGGGCCCTCTTGCGGGGTGGTTCTTCTCCTTCAGGAGGTGGGGGTCTGGTGGGCTGCTGCTGTGCGGGGGCCTCCTGTCCACTAGCGCCGGCGGAGGTGGATGGCTGTTCTTGGTCCAGGCTAGTGGCAGGGGCCCTTGGGTGTTGTTCAGTGTCCGCCCTGCTGTTTACGAGGTCCTGCAGCAGCCCTACCATGGTAACCAGGGTGGTGTTGATGGCTCTGATGTCCTCCCTGTACCCCCGATAGTGTTCCTCCTGCAGCACCTGGATCTCCTGGAACCGGGCCAGTACCGTCGCCATCGTCTCCTGGGAGCGGTTGTATGCTCCCATGATGGTGGTGAGGACCTCGTGGAGAGTGGGTTCCCTGGGCCTCTCCTCCCCCCCCTGTCGCACAGCTGCCCGCCGAGTTGCCCTGTTTCCCTGGGCCTCTGCCCCCTGGCCGGTGTGCCCACTACCACTGCCCCCAGGTCCCTGTTGTTGTTGGGGTGGTGGGTTATCCTGGGTGCCCTGTAGTGGTAGACACACCGCAGATTGATGCGCCCTGGAGACAGAGGCATGGGCCCGCTGGGTGGGAGCTGTGCTGGTGTTCCCAGAGGGGTTAGGGTCTATAGTGGCCTGTGCCTGTGTGAGGGGAACCGACTGTCCAGAGGTCCCCGATGGTCCGGGCTGGTCATCGGTGTCCAGATCGACAGAGCTGCTGTCATCGCTGACGGCCTCTTGGGTGGGGGGTGTGGATAATTCTGGCCCCTCCGCCGCGGTGTGTTGACGGTCGGGTCCTGCAGGGGTATAGAGGTATGGTTATAGTTTCAATGTGTGGCATATGGGTGTATCTGTGGGTTCTCGTGTCCCCAAGTGCTGGCATTCGTGTGTGGGGGCTTTGGTGAGGGTGGCTTGTGGGGGGGATGTGTATATGCATTGGGCATGCTTTGGTGATGGGTGTCCATGCTTAGTGGACGCATGCAGGCCTAGGTTTTGGGATGTGTGGGTTGTGATGGTGAGACATTGGCGGGGAATAGGTGTGCTGGGGGTGGGGGTGAGGATGGTGGTGGGGGTGAGGATGGTGGTGGGGGTGAGGATGGTGGTGGGGGTGAGGGTGGGGGTGAGGATGGGGGTGGGGGTGAGGGTGGGGTTCGAGGATGGGGGTGAGGGTTGGGGTCTGATTTGGCATGCAGGTGGGGGGGAAGCAGTATTGAAGCTTCAACTTACCAGTATCCATTCCTCCGCCAACTCCTGCGAGGCCGTCAGGATGCAGGATGTTCAAGACTTCCTCCTCCCATGATGTGAATTGTGGGGGTTGAGGTGGGGGTCCTCCGCCAGTCTTCTGCACGGCGATGTTGTGCCTGGATACCATGGAACGCACCTTCCCCCGTAGGTCGTTCCATCGCTTCCTGATGTCTTCCCGATTTCTGGGGTGCTGTCCCACTGCGTTCACCCTGTCGACAATCCTCTGCCATAGCTCCGTCCTCCGGGCAATGCTGGTGTATTGTATCTGTGTGCCGAACAGCTGGGGCTCTACCCGAACGATTTCCTCCACCATGACCCTGAGTTCTTCGTCTGTGAAGCGGGGTTGTCTTTGGGGTGCCATGGGGTGGTGTGTATGATGTGTGGGGTGGAGTATGTGTATTTAAGTGAGTTGAGTGTGGTGGTGTGTGTTGTTTTGTGTGTGGATAGTGTATGGGTGATGGTGTTGAGTGGCTGTGGCTGTTATGTTTTGGATGCTGGTGTCTCGCTCTTGTCTTCTTTACGAATTTTTAAGCGTAGGGGTTTGTGGGTGATGTGGGTGGGTGTTTTATATTGTATTGTGTGTGTGGGAGTGGTGTGTGTATGTGTATCAGGTGTGTGGGATTCAAATCGTCCAATGTGGGTGAGTTTTGTTCGTTTGTGTGTATTCTGACCGCGCCGGTGTGTCCCGCCAATGGAATACCGCGTTTGAATGACCGCCGCGTGGATTCGTGGGTCGTAATGGCATGGGCGTATTTCTGTTGGCGTGGCGGTGGAGGTTTGGTCACCTCCACCTTTCCGCCGACCGCTGGTCTGGCGGTCTGTTGTGGCGGTCGGATTTTCGGAGGTTTGCCTTCTGCGGGTCAGAATGACCGTGGCGGGTTTCCGCGACCGCGGCGGGATTATGGAGGATTTCTGACCGGCGGTAGGCGCCTTTTACCGCCGAGGTCAGAATGACCCCCATAGTTATAATTCGAGATTTGCTCTGCATCCACTTATATCGAAAATGGGCTGATGTATAAATTATATATTAGGTTACTGTGGTTGTTTCTTCTCTTTAAGGATACTGAGATATATATTCCAGTTAACCTCTTTTTAATCATAGTGGTGTATACTTTTTCTAGGTTGTCTAAGCTCACGACCCAGTATCGTTAACACATACAAAAATATATTCACTTATCCTGATTCTATGAGCTAATGTACTTGAAAATCTTTTTATTCGATGTACCCGTTACAAAATCTAATCAAGAAAGGTTAAAGAAAAGAAAACTGACATTGTTATAAGAAAAAAATCTAGTTTTTGCAAAAATTGTAACATGACCAAGATATAGCAGATGATTTTACCTGGGGACCAAAGGGGATTTTGCCTGAATGTAGACTTTTTGGTCAAAGTCCTGACAGTTTTGTGAGCAATATAAGTGAAAACGAGCACGGGTTCTTCACTTTCCATTGTAATTGTTGACAGTGAGAAGGCTTGCGTGCTTGAGTTTTATGTGGGCCACCATATGGAGCGTTATTTAAAGGCAGGCAATGTGTTTTGTCATACCCCTTGAGTTCATGTGATAACAATTTAGTAGTGCGGCTCTTTGGAGTTCTAGGGAAATTAAGTAGGATTGATTCCACACACTGATAAGTCTGATTATCACATTGAACTCCTGAGCTTCTGGGAAACAAGCCTGGAGGAAATTTCGTTTGGCATCTGAGGTTTCTGAAGGGTGTGGGGGTCTCTGCCATCAGTATACAACGTGTCCTGGACAAATGTGAAACCGACTCAGTTTCTCCCAGAACAAGATGCTCCTAGATGCTGGAGACTGTAATTAGGAAAACAGACATGTAATCTGTCAGTGGTATAGCTAAACTTTGTACTGATCCATGCAGTCTAAAAATAGTTACTCCTTTGGTCTGCATGCCCTCTTTAATAGACAAAAACCGTCTTGACTGAGGTGAGGAAGGGGAAGATCTAATATTCCTCATATTGATTCATTGTCCTTCCTTCAATATATTCAGAAATGAGGTGTATGAATCTCTGGCAACACTGATGACTTAAGATGTAATAAAAGCATTGGTATACATACACAATGTCTTAGTTATGATATATAATTTTTTCTATTTCTTTGCTTACGTGCTATTGTGCATGAATGCACATTTAGATGCACAATTTATGTAATTATTAGTTGTGCCATCAATGTAAGAAGAGGACCTGTGACCTATGTGGTACTAATCACCCTGCACTGCATAAGAGGACAAAAAGTTATATCCACATGAGGACATGACAATAAGTCACTGAATTCAGAAATGCTTTCACTCATTGAGCCAACAATGGTGGCAAACACTCTTCTTCCTGTGAGTAATTCAAAAACATTATGAACTACATCTACATGGAATGGAATGAGAAAACTGATGCTGGTTTGCTGGCAGTGTGACTCATCCCTATTGATTGTGCATATTGGAGTTTCATACCTCAATAACGTCTTTGTTTTTTAGCATCCATGATGTCAAATGGTCCGCAGCATCACATATTTGTGGAGACTATTCCGTTGCCAATACTGTTGTATTTTGTAAGTTTGCACCGCTTTTGCGTAAACGCGGGGCTAAAAAAGTATAAATATGGGCCATAGACTCACACCAAGCAGTCCTAACACATAACTGTGTTAGACCACCTCAGGAGTATCTGAGGTAAATGAATACATGAGCAATGAGCAATGCGCATCATGGATGTAGAAGAACTTCTGTGTTGCAAAAAGAATACTAAAACCTCCTGCTCACCCTATATTGCCTCACCATCAGTGTATCAAAGAAATGACCTATGACACAAATTATTCAACAAATTGAAAGGTATTTCTTTTTTTTTTTTCTTCATTATGAAAATGTAAATTGTCCATCAATTATTTTTACAAAATAATGTTTCATTGTTTACTGATTCATTTTCCTAGACGTGTATAAACACCTAGAAATAACTCTATCACAACCGGGCCCCTTTGCTCATTCACTCCAAACACTCAAGCTCATTCATACACACTATAAAGGCAACAGTTTCCGGAGCATGTACATAGACCATGATTATGTTACATGGGCTGTGCGTCATACACGGATCACACACGTGTAGGTCTCGTCCGGTAAGCCAAACACGATCTCCAGTCTTCCATCAGACATCCTTTAGGTTCAGCAGGGGCCTGCCATTACCCCACCACCCTACTATCTGTCCAGTGCTAACAGCACGTGCCCAATGAAGAGGGCACCCTACTGTGCCTTTGATATGTAAATAGATCATACTGCATTGTATTGTAATTGCAATTATATAACACTTATAGCTTCAGAAGAGACATTGGAGCACTTTACTCTGAATAGCACGCTATTCCAAGAGCCCAAGGTTAATGCTGAATCCAATGGTTAAGTAGTTCTTGAGTTTAGCCTTGTACTCTCAGTGAGAGCATTCCATGCATTTACTTCAGTTTCTTTTGTGGCAAATTCAATTAATCAGGGTTAGACATTCACTAACATCATTGATAGGGCTTTCTGTCATCATGCAAGTGATTAGTAGGATGAATAAACGGGCTAGAAGATTTTGGGTATTATTGTGTCTAATATTGAGAAGAGGTTGCAGTCTAAGGAAAGAGGCAGTTAACAGATACATAATAGAAATTAAAAGCAAACGCATGAAAATTTGAGTAGGATAAACACAAGAAGGGGAAGACATATAGAGGATAGCAAATATTGTAATATTTAAATAGCGCTTACTAGCTCTATATGGGTCGCTGAACAGCTTGCCCGGACAGGTAGTATGCTAGGGGTATCAATGTCTTGTGTGATCTCTTGCAATCAGTCACCACATACAGTGATGGTGGGTATGCAAAGAACCGTGATCAGTTGAACATCAGTGCATGCCCTTCGACAGAGGATGTGTCTACATGGATGCAAAGTTTCAGCATGGTATGAACAGGTTTATGATCAGTCATTGTGCAAATATTTAAGGGCATATTTCTGTAGGTTTTGCATCACCCTTGCGCCATGCAGGGGGGCATAAGGCCTGCACAAAACCTAAATTGGACTTATCAAACCACGTATGGCTCTGCGTGGCTTGATAAATCCAGAGTAATGCAACGCAGCTCAAATCGGCGAGTTGCGTTATTCTGCCCAGGGAGGTGTTCCATGGGTGGAGCGTGGGTGTTCCCATGCTTCCAACTATGGATTTTGGCGCGTTTCCAGATTTACCATTGCTGGTAGACCTGGGAATGCAGCACAATGCTACGCCTCCTTAGGGGAGGTGTAAGAAGGAGAAATATGTTTCTTTCCCCTCTTTTTCCCCTTCATTCCATGTGTGTTGCAACATAGAGAGTGGAAAAGCCTCAGAAGACTGTTTTTGTTTAGGAAGGTTTCCCTCCTACACAAAAACAACCTGCCTGCAATGCAGACACCATCGTGAAAGGGTGCCTACATTGGTGCTAGGCAGCACATTGTGAAAGAAAGGAATGCGTCATATAATGTAAAAAACAGCACACTCCTGCCCTTTCCATATCGCGCAGAGCAGCAAGGTGGCTTGCTGGGCTGCGTGATGCCTTGATAAATGGGCCTCACAGCCTACAGATGATGACATAGCTCTCATTCTTGTGAACCACCTTACCGTTTGCATAAGGAGTCTGTAGCAACATGCTTTTTTCAGACCGATGGTAGGCAATCAGATGTTCTCGGTGAGAAGTGCAAACACTGTTGTGTGTTTGTATTTGAGTTTTTTTGCAATCACTCTGTACCTCATGCCGGAAGCATGCAGGTACTGAGGAATAGTCTAGGGCTACAAGTGAGCCTCAGCCGATGGGCCGCTTAATAAAGGGACAGTCCCCCTACTCAACAAGCAAGAAGGGCAGCTGGTGAGGCGCTATATGGGTGTTCAATCCCTGTCCTTGCTGTGCTGACTGACTTCAAATTGACCTGAGAAATGTTTGGAAGGTTGCTTAGTGAGTACAGGTTGAGATAGCAGCTCAAAGTGTTAATTTTGGAAACTGTCTCATTCTTTGTAGTTAAAGAAACGTAAAATAACTTTGCGCTTTATTGTATGCTGTAGATGGAGCTGTCGCATCCTTTGGAAATTGGTCCAACTTCATAGGTTTTGTATACTAATTGCAGTAATATGCAACTCCTTCCAGAGGTGCCTTAAATCGGACTGTGCAATGACAGGCAGCATGTTGCTAGCCTTTACCTACAACGCAGGTGACAATATCCGAATAAAAACTATTTTTTAAGATTGTGGCTATTTCTGTCATCAAACATAAACATAACGTACGTCTACTTGAGACTTGAGACACTACTATGACTGAACCAAGTTTGTTTTAAGAGTGTTGTAAATATAGGTTATAGAAACTACCGTGGCGGTGTGCAGCTACTGCCAAGAGAGGAGCTGATTCGCAACACTTGGTTAATAAGTGGTCACACCTTCAGAGGAAGCTGACATAACCGGGTGCTTCGGTTCCTTCCCATTTATGCTAATTAGACATGAATTGATCTGACTGTTGATGCACAATGTAGGGGATTGCATTTTTATTTGCTACTGTTACTGGAATCTCAGGAACAGGAAAACGTTGTTAACTAATGGAAGAAGAGCAGTTTTCTTTACCTTTTTATCATAGCGGATGTCAGTTATTTTAGAAGATATGAAAAATGCTAATCATATCTGAATTACTTAATGGCACACCCACTCACTCCTTCGCAGACTTATGTTTTTTTGCACTTGTGGTGACTGTTAAAGAACAGTCAACACAATGCCTGATCGAATGCAATTACTGTACAAAAGTAAGAAAATTATACAGGGAAATAAGTCCTGCAGACTTCTAATACTGGGTGAATAAATTATGTAAATAATGCATTTACTTGTCACTTCTGAGCTCTCCATGTAGACAATAGAACAGAACAGAACTGTTAGTTTGAAGAAGGAGTGGGGGTACAAGGTCCTTGGTTTCTTCTAGAAGCGAGGGGTCAAAGCAGTTTTTTAAAGGCAGAGGATAATTTATACCAGTGGTTGCACAGGCTTATTTTTGGGGAGTGGCACTCATTTTTTGCCGTCAGATTTTGACCCAGAACAAGAGAGAAAAGGCTACGAAAAGGAGCAACAAGGAGGATGAGAAACATAGGAAAAGAGTGCCAAAGTGAAAAATCAGGAATGAAAAAGCAACATACAAGAGGGAGATAAAAGGTCTGAGAGTGTGTGCGGGTGGATTCCATAAGGGACATTAGGCGAAATCAAGTCTAGGCAGCCTTGGTAATTGCAAAACTGGTATTCGCCAAAGAAGGGCTCACAAGCAACAAACTTTGGGTCCGAAGAATTATTATTATGTTTGTTTATAGGAAAACTAAGAGGGCAAGAATTATGTCTGCTGCAGGTATCGATGTTTGCCGAGTGTCGGCATAAATGGTACCAACGAAGTTAAAGACGTAGGTGTTGTTTGATCGTAGAGTTATGAAGTGACTTTTCTAAAGTGGTGAGGAGGACGGTGATTGTTTGTAAAGGGCTGTGACGGACATTGGTTAGAAGTCTATAATTTTTATGGTGGGTAAAAATATGTGATTTATGCCTGTTTCCTTATAAGAGCACGTGATAGTCAAGAACTACATCTTAGCCTTTGTAAACAAGTTGGGGACAATGTGTCCATTTAGTTATTGAAAGGTGTAGGGACAAGGTGTAGGCCTGTCTATTTAAAAAAATATGGAAGGCCAATGTGAATTACTTCTGTTTATAAATGGGACTCGGACCAAGTGCAGACTGAAGGAAAGTGAGTCCGAGGCACAGGAAATACAGGATACTTGTTTATTGCTGCTAAGTAACAATATAATAAATCTCAGCCATAACACGGAGCCACCAACTACCGCTTTCCCTGCTCTCCACTCTCCGTCCTCAGCATTCCACAGCCACGTCAGGGTTGACATCACCCTAGAATGCAGAGGATCAGAATACCACACACCTCCCCCCTTTATATACTACACAAATTATATACATAAGGATGATGACAAATGAGGGTACAAAGTAAATAAAAAAACAAGTTACATGTAGTCCTTTAGATAAACAGGTCTTCATGTTTTCTGATCAGATCTCCTTAAGAAGTCATCAGTGGAGCCGTTGTCTTTTCCCAAACTTGAGTTGTCATTCTCTTCTGCATCTTCTGCATCATGCATCTCCTTTCCTCTATACGGAACCACATGGTTAAGATTCCATACACGGTGATCGTCCGTTCTGATGGCATTGTTGAAGATTTTAATTACTTTCATTGGTTTCGATAACTTGTTGCCACCAGACTGAAAACCTGGACGCTTAATCATGACCCAATCCCCCACATTTACCTTGGCCATTTTAACAGAATGTTTATGATCAAAATAAATCTTGCGATTATCCGCTTTGACATTTTCTCTTGCCTTTCTGATATTATCATCAACAGTTAAATTTGAATTTCCCAAGAACACGTTAACCCACGATGGCTCAAGCATAGTATTGGGGCGTATACCCCTAAACAACTCAAACGGTGAAAAACCTGTAGTAGTATGGGGTGTGAATCTGTATATGCCTACTCTTTTGATAACCTCATCTTGCCAACCCCTACCACTACCCTTCGCCAAGGAAATTGTCTCCTTCAGCACTCTATTGAACCTCTCAATCATTCCATTGGATTCTGGATGATGTAGGGCACACTTCTTGTGCCGTATGTCACACTCAGCAAGAAACAACTCCATTTCTTTAGAGATTAGCTGCACCCCATTATCAGTAAGTAATGTCTCAGGAATGCCCTCCCTCATGTACAGATCTTTCAAAAACTTTACAACTTGTCCAGTTTCAATTCCTCTGGAGAAACAGATTTCTGGCCAACGTGAAAACATGTCTATTACAACAATGACGTAGATTTCTTGCCCGCCATTATGTATGGGCCCTAAAACGTCCAAAGCAATATCTTCCCATGGTTTGTCGGGGCGATCTCTTATCACCATTGGTTGGACTTTGGGCTTACTGCTCTTCTCACTTATGGCACACTGCATACATTCTCTTACCAGGCGTTCAATTTGGGCATCCATACCTGGCCACCAACAGCTAGCCGATAGTATCTCCTTTGTCTTAGAGATACCCAAATGACCCTCATGCACCATATTGAGTAAGTCTAATCTTAGCTTAACCGGGGGAATCAGCCTCATACCACGAAGGAGAAGACCCTCCCTAGAGGCCAGTTGATCTTTAACCATCCAATAATCCTTGCACAGATCTCCTCCCTGACCCTTGTACGACCATCCATGACTTATTAGATCAATGACCTTTTGTATAGTGGCATCACCTCGGACCTCTTCGAGCCATCTATCCTTTGAAATAGTTTCAGTACTAAGTTCACACACATCAAACTGGTCAAGTTCACACATATCAAACTGGTTTTCAATAGTGTCATTGCTCTTGCTCTCATCCACTAACCTGGACAAGGTATCAGCAATCACATTTTCCACACCAGGAATGTATCTCACCTCGAAGTTATACTCTTGCAAGTCAATCACCCATCTGGATATCCTAGAAGATATGGAATCAATGCCTTTCTTATTGCAAACCTCACACAAAGGTTTGTGATCAGTCTTAATTATGAATTCTGTGCCCCATAGAAATGTTTTGAGTTTCTTAATAGCCCAATGTACCGCAAGGGCTTCTCTTTCAATCACTGAATATCTAGATTCAGCACCTTTAAGACTTCTAGACAGAAACATAATGGTGTTGTCTGGACCACACCCATCTTGCTGTAAGACCGCGCTAAGGCCCTTTAGGCTGGCATCCGTAGTAATTATGGATTTCTTCTTTGGATCAAAATTCTTAAGTTTAGGGGCCAAGGCTAACTTGTTCTTGATCACTTTAAATTCCTTCTCACACTCCTCACTCCATAGAAAGTTTGTGTCCATTCGCAATAAACCCCTCATATTATAAGTGACCTCAGCGAAGTTCTTGACAAATTTATGATAGTATTCCACCATCCCCAGAAAATGCATAAGTTCTTCTTTGGAGGTGTGGGAAACCATGTTTTGAATAGTGTCAACCAAATCTGCTTTGGGTATGACCCCTTCACCCGTTATTGTGTGGCCAAGGTAGTCAATGGTTTCCATGCCAAATTTGCTCTTCTCAAATTTAACAGTTAAATTGTGGTCACATAACCTCTTCAAAACCTGCCGAACTCTTGCATCGTGTTCATTCCTGTTACTGCCATGTACCAAAATGTCATCTTGGTAAACACAAACCCCGTCTAGGGTTGCCAACACTTTTTTCATGACCCTTTGGTCAAAAGGGAGGCAAGTGTATCTGAATGTGCCAAAAAGGGTGATGAAGGCAGTGAGATCCATAGACTCTTCATCAAGTTGAATCTGATGATAGGCAGATGCCAAGTCAATGGTGCTGAATACCTTGGCATCCCCCAACATCATGAGCAGTTGAGAAATATTGGGTAGAGGGTACTTGTCAATCACTACGCACTTATTGAGCTGTCTAAGGTCAATGCATAATCTAAGAGATCCATTGGGTTTTCTAGCAGTAACCACAGGGGCCAACCAATCGGTACTTTCCACTTCCTCAATGATACCCTGATCTCTGAGTTTGTGTAGTTCCGTCTGGACCTCCTCTCGTAAGTTCACTGGAATACTCCTTACCTTGCTACAAACCGGCACAGAACCTGGACAAATTTTTATTTTGTGTTTATAACCCTTTAAGCAAACCAGTTCACATTTGAAAACCTTGGGGAATTCAGAACGTAGGGCTTGTTGTAAGTCCAAATCTGTTTGCTGTATAACTGTGTTGACAGGGGTTAATTCTTTCAACACAATCGGATTATTCAGAGTGGGATCTAACATAATTCCTAAATCTCTTTGGTGCCACCAACTAATAATGCTATCGCCCTTCTTTGACACATAAATCTTACCGGAGATGTGGCCATCCTTATATTCAATTGAGCCTATGAAGTAACCATGTAATGGTATAAGCTCACCTCCATAGGCGCGTGACTTAATATCAGGCTTTAGTAACACAACGGTGTCTTTTAGCTGAAGGTGGAAAAAATCATTAGAAATAATCGTGATTTTGGCACCAGAATCAAATACAACTTTGGTTCTTTTGCCCTCAACCTGAATGAAATCCAGGGGACCAACACATTTGACAGTTTCTATTTGCAAGATATTTTGCCCACAGTCGAAATCCGTAGGGGACACTTCTCCATCATCTTGGGTGTTAATTTCATATACCGATTGCTTAGACTTTCTTAGCTTGCAAACTGAGAAGAAGTGACACGTTTCTTACAAAAAGTACATGTCGCGTTAATAGCAGGACAGCTCTTATCATTTGCAAAGTGGCCCAACCTGTCACACCTGAAGCATCTCTTATCTTTAGTAGGTCCTTTGTTATATCTCTGTTTAACACCCAAAGAGTTACCAGTGTTTTTCGTAACCACACACACCTGATTGGAAACATCACCCTTGGTTGCATCTACACATTTTAAGGAATGTTCGATTTTTTTTGCAATAACCAGCACTTCTTCAAGAGGAGGATCATCTCTAAGCCATAGCTCCTCACGTATTTTTTTAATGTGACACCCCATCATAAATTGATCCCTGATTCTCTTGTCTGTAAGAACTCCAAACTTACAGGATGAAGCAAGACGACGAAGATTAGTAACATAATGTTCAATGCATTCACCTTTTCTTTGGAAACGCTTCTCAAAGTAGTAACGCTCTAAAATTGTGCTGACCTTGGGAAGATAATGGATATCCAACTTGCGTATACAAGTTTCATATTCATTAAGATCTATTGCCTCACTGTCAAGAATGTCAGGCAAATGGTCAAACACCTCTTGCCCCTCTGAGCCTAGACAGTGAAGCAACAGGGCCGTTTTCCTTTCAGCACTCAAGGAGGTTCCACAAACTCTTGCATACCGTTCAAAAACTTTTTTCCACTTAGCCCATTTAATGGGCGGCTCCTCTTGAGATGATAGGAAAAATGGAGGTGCTGGTACGTTCTGCATAATGAGGAAAATATGTACGAGGTACTAACAACTAAACAGATTACAAAGGTTCACAATGTACATAACAGACGCCAATTGAAGTTAATCGTTCAAGTGCGGCAGTCACATGCTAGAAAGTTGTGCACTTTGGGGATGAAAAAGGTGCACCTCAGCGAGATACTTAAAACCAGAGATGGTGACGATCCATGACGAAGCAAGTTAGGACTTGCGCACTCGGGTAGAATCCATCAACAAGCCGGTTTAAAAAATGCAGTCATCTGGCTGAATCCAATCTTTTGAAAAGCACTCCTTCCACGGTTATGTTGAGCTTCAACTCTAATCCGACCTCGTCGCCAGTGAAGGAAAGTGAGTCCGAGGCACAGGAAACACAGGATACTTGTTTATTGCTGCTAAGTAATAATATAATAAAGCTCAGCCATAACACGGAGCCACCAACTACCCCTCTCGCTGCTCTCCACTCTCGGTCCTCAGCATTACACTGCCACGTCAGGGTTGACATCACCCTGGAATGGGTTCGTGGTATGGCTCTCAAGTTGTAATTGGGGCAAGGGCAAAGTGCAGGACTGTTTGGATTTAAAAGGGCTCATGAATAAAATGTAGGATGATGTTTAGGGCGGGGGGAGGGGTCTCTGCTTTTTTACTGGAGTCCAGATGTATGATCTATGGCTGTTTCCTTATACAGGGGCACATGATTCCTAACGACTGTGGCTGCCTCTTTGTAAACAAAGGGGGGAGGGGACAAGTTGTCTGTTTAGTTATTAAATCAACTTGGGAGTTGGGGACAAGGTGTGGGACTGTCTTGTTTATTGAAAGGAGTTTGTCCTGATCTGTGGCAAAGACTCAGCTTCTTGAGCTTGCACAACTGCCAAGCATTTAACTTCATACTCACAAATGCTACACTCATTTCAGGATAGAAAAGCTTAGCGAATCTATGAGAATATTGGCACAGCTTGCTGAAAGGCTTCATATCTTTTTAAGCTGTACTTTGTTAAAGTACCTGAGAGAAAAATCAGAAACTACATTTCCCAGGCCAAAGAACTTTCATCATATTTGAATATGATGGTGAATTTTTTGAAAAGTATAACTTTCCATGTAGAGTGCCCTTGCTAGGCAATGAAGATACTTTGGTGCTGTGGCCTGGACTTTGTTTCGGGACTCTGTGAAACTCTTAGAGATAGTTTTTTCCTTTTAAAAACATGAATGGAAGTTGAAGCTCAATACACAGAAATATTCGAAAGAATGAAGGGCCTGATTTAGAGTATGGCAGATGAGTTCTCAATAATGTGGTGGATAGCCCTCCTCTCTTGCTACAGTAGATAACATACTAATAATGTTGTAATGAGATAGACAGGATATAATTCATGAATGCAACAGAATACCCATCAGCAAAACTCAAAATCAGACATCAAATAATTGTTTAGGAACAAACGTGAATAGTTTTAAGTATGAGTTTAGAATAAATCTTGTGTAAGAATTAGGTTTATATTTTTGTTGCCCATTTTGATGCTAAGCTACTTGAGGATTCCAAAGATAATCATTACTTTTTTTTTTTTTTTTCTTTTTTTTTTTTTAAGTTTCAAAAGTTTTATTAAGAATATATAAGGCGGTACATACAGCATATAAACAAACTGTTTAGCTTTCAAACCATTGTTTTTGTTCGTTTACCACAATTATTTCCATTGTAAGCATATATACATGGACTGTCAGGTAAGTAAAAATTCCCAGTTGCATAGTTGAGTTGTGTACCCTTATTTTGAAGAAGAGTGGAAAACAGGTGGGGGGGGGGGTGGTAAGGGGAGGGGGAGCGAGGATAGGGTTGTGTAGGAGGGGTTGGTCTTGGTATAGGGGAGAGACAAAATAGTCATATGAAATGGGGAGGGGGAGAGAAGGGAAAGAAAGAGGGAGAAAGAGGAAGGGTAATCGCGGGGGAATGTAGAATGAAGAGACTCGAGGTAGGCAGGGGGTCTTTGTATCCTGAGACTAGCTTGTTCAGGCCTAAGAGTAGATCGTTCTGTACTTCTCCGTCTGTAGCAAGTTATTATCTAGGGGTAGATAATATGTATGATAGATATGGTAAGGTCGGTTAGAGAGTGTCTACGTCTTATATGAGTTGATTTCTCAGTTCTTGTTTGTGTTAGGAAGCGACTTGTATTACTATTTTGGGTAGTTCAGGGTCTCGGGCATGTGACAAAATTAGAGGCCTGTGGATTAATAGAGAGAGAGAAAAAAGAGAGAGAGAAGAGAGGATAGCGTAGCTAGGGAGAGAGAGAGGGGGCAGTAGGAGATTAAATGTGTTTCCGGAGTCTAGGATTCTCATAGGGTGATTGGTAATTAATATTCCCTAATCATTGATCATTGAACATTGATCATCCGTTGGTCATCCACCAGCCGCTTCATGGTCTCTTCAAGAATGGGCGCCAGACCTCCTCAAATTGTTCTGCTTGGTCCTGTAGGTTATAAATCACTCGTTCATGTGTAGCCGTTTGATACATGGCCGTCATCCATTCCATGGGTGTGGGGGCAATGCTAGATCTCCAGTGCCGGAGTATGCATATTTTGGCCGTGGCTAGCGCCGTGTGGATTAATCGTTTATGTGCCCGCGATAGGGAGGGATACGGGCGAATGTCATGTAGAATGATAAATGCTGGTGGGGTCGGTTTTGGTATCTGTATGAAGTCCGATAAGGTGAGGCGTACCGCGTCCCATAGTGACTGTACCGTGGGGCAGTGGCATAAAATATGAAGTTGGTCGCAATATGGCTCTGTGCATCTCCAACAGTTCGCGTGAGGTATCAACCCTGCCCTGAAGAGTTTAACGGGGGTCCAGTACCATCCCTGAAGGATTTTAAATAGGCAAAATTTCAGGCGTGCTTCACGTACGCCCCTGTCGAGGGCTTCTAGTATGTCTGGCCATTCTTCGTCCGTGTAGGTTATCTCTAGTATGTCCTGCCACTTTAAGCGTAGTCGTTCAAGTAAAGGCTGAGAGTAAAGGTGGTTAGTTAATTCGGCATAGAGGCCAGCCAAGACGCCTTTTTGTCGGCCCCATTTCTGAAGATAGGTGACGATGGGTGAGGTTTTGAGCAGCCACGGGGGGTTCCTAATGTTCTCCGCATACAGTGTTTGAGCTGTAGATATCGCCACTCCTGGTTACTTTGGATACCGAATTCTTCCTGGAGGGAGGCGAATGTGCGGAAGCTATCTCCATCTATTATGTGAGATATATTGTGGATACCTGCCTCGGACCATTGGGGCCATCTGAGAATAGTCCCTCCTATTTTAATGCTTTTATTCCCTGCTATGGGAGCCTGAGTATGCAGGGAGGGGTGTACTCCTAGTAGTCGATGGGCTCTGCACCACGCTGTGTTTGTAGCCTTGAGGATGGGGTTAGTTAAGGGAACGTGGTCGGCGTATGTTCCTCCCATCTCCGTATACTGTCCATATAGGAGTTTCTCTGTGATCACCCATTGCGGTGGATCGGCTATATCCGGAAGCGTATATATTAGCTGTGAGAGTTGTAGGGCCAGAGAGTATTGTTCTACCGAGGGTAGTCCTAATCCTCCGTAGAGCCGTCGTGCCAGTATTATTGCAGGTTTCAGTCTTGGGCGTGAGGAGCCCCAGACGAAGGCCCTTATGGATGCGTCTATTAATCGGAGTGAGGAAAGAGGTATCTGTAGGGGAAGCATGCCTAACACGTATGTGAAGCGTGGTAAGGTGACCATTCTGACCGCCTGTGTCCTGCCCCACATGGACAGGCCTAGTAGGGACCATTTGGCAAAGTCTTGTTTCATTTTAGATATAAGGGGGTCTATGTTGTCCCTGACCATATGTTCTAGACCTCTGTTAATAAACGTTCCTAAATATTTAAGGCGGGTCGGGGTCCATTTGAATTGAAGGCCATGTATCGCTGCCCTCGTCGTTATGCGGGATAATGGTAGTGCCTCACTTTCATCCCAGTTTACCCGATATCCGGATAGGGATGCAAAGTCTTCTATAGTGGAAAGTAGTGCTGGGAGCGAGGTTTCTAGATCGGACATTGTTAACAGAATGTCGTCTGCGTAGAGATATATTTTGGATATGCCCCCGGTGATATGGATCCCTTTTATTTGGTGAGAATTTCGTATGGTGGCAGCTAGGGGTTCCATGGCCAATAAAAATAGAAGTGGCGACAAGGGGCATCCCTGGCGTGTGCCCCTTCCGATAGGGAATGGGTCTGACATGATGCCCCCACAGTTAACCTGTGCTGTGGGGTGGTCATATAATAAAAGTACTTTAGAGATAAATTGTTCCCCCAGGCCAAAATGCTTCATGGTTGTGAATAGGTAGGGCCACTCAATGCGGTCGAATGCTTTCTCCGCGTCTAGGGACAGGGCTAGGGCTTCGTCAGGTAATTGTATGGATTCTAACAGTGTATGGCAAAGAGTTCGCATATGATTTCTGGAGGTACGGCCTGGTACAAATCCTACTTGGGTATTGTGAATCAATGATGGTATCACCTTGCGGAGCCGCGCTGCTAGAACACTGGCTAGGAGTTTGACATCCCCATTCAAAAGGGAGATAGGACGGTAACTGCCGCAAAGAAGAGGGTCTCTCCCTGGCTTAGGCAAGATGACAATCGTGGCTTTATTGGATAGAGCGCCCAGGGAGCCTTCTTGACATGCTTCCGTCAGTGCTTCATGTACTGCGGTTATTGCCTCCTCCCCAGCCCATTTATAGAATTCCGCAGGGAATCCGTCCTCTCCTGGTGATTTATGGTAGGGGAGGCTTGTTATAACTTGGGTTATCTCTTCTTTGCTTATGTTACCGTCCAAGAGGGCCCTGCCTGCCTCAGACAGACGGGGTAGATTGGCCGCGGCAAGGAATGTCTCCATTTGTGTTTGATCTGTCGTTGTTTCAGGAGTGTACAAATGTCGGTAGTACTTGGCGAACTCGTTTACAATGTCTTGTGGGCGAGTTAGCACTGCTCCTGAAGAAGATGTTATGGCCGCAATGGCAGAGGCTGCCTCTCTTTGTCGGAGCTGCGCCGCTAGGAGGCGACCTGCTTTTTCCCCTTGTTCGTAATGGCGGCCTCGCAATTTTTGCAGTGCGTATTCCGCCTGAGATGTATAGAGTTCATTGTGTGCCATGCAGGCCTGTTCTAAGGCGTGTCGCAGCCTAGGGGATGGTTGGGCGGTATATTGTTTAGTGAGGTCCTGTATCGTGGTCTCTAAGGTGGTTTGGCGGGCTATTCTGTCTTTGTTGGCCAGTGCTGTATCTCGCATCATATTCCCTCTTAGGGTTGTTTTTGCTGCCGCCCATAGGATCCTTTTTGAGGATACAGTGCCTGAATTCTCGGCCATGTATGTGGTTACATTAGCTTTTAATTGTTCCTTCCCTTGTGGAGAGCGATATCTGTGTACAGCCGATCGCCATGGTTTATGACCAGAGAAGGAGAGTCCCACCTGGATCCGGATTAGTATTGGGGAGTGATCTGAGAGCCCGCTGTCTAGGATACAGGTGTCTTGTATATGAGGGATTACAGTGTGTGATACTAAGAAATAATCCAGACGCGATTGGGTGCCATGGACGGTGGATAAGAAAGTATATTCCTTATCTTTCGGGAGTTGTATTCTCCAGCAGTCCACCAGACCGACGTCAGTTGTCAGGTCTGTCAGAAGCGCTCTGTCGTGATTGTTACATACATCGACAGGGCCTGTCCTATCCATTATGGCGTCTTGGACGAGATTCCAGTCTCCCCCGATTATGTATCGAGTAGTTCCGATTTCTGTCAGGAGGCGATTTAGCTGTAGAAGGAATGGGCGTTTTGGGCCGGTTGGTGCGTAAACGGATCCCACGCATAAAACAGTGTCCCCTAGTTTTAATTTAGCAAATATATACCTTCCTTCCGTATCATTCCAGGTTTTAATGATAGTGACCGGGAGGGATTTACGCACTAGTATCGCCACTCCACATTTGCGGGGTCTGTTACTTCCAGATTCCTGACTCGTTGGACGGCAGCTAAAGGCAACCCTCCCTACCCAATCCCGTTTAAGTTTACTGGATTCCAGAGTGTCAAGGTGAGTCTCTTGAATCAGAGCTATATCTGTTTTTTTGGATTGAAGATAGGACAGTATCTTTTTCCGCTTAACATAGCTCGTCATGCCGTGTACATTCCAAGAGAGTATGCGTAATGGTCGCGTCGCTTGAGGGTGGGGCTTCGACATATTGGATAATTGTGAGTAAGTAAGCACCCTCGATCCGGGGTTGGTGTTGGTGGGGGGGGGGGGGAGGGAGGGTGGGAGATATTGACTTAGTAGTTAGAGTGGGAGTTGTGTTTCGATATGATACGGTGTTTTATTTTATTTTATTTTATACGGGGGTTAGTAGCTGGTGGAGGCCAAGGGAATCCTCTGGAGAAGAAAGAGAAGAGAGAGGAGAGGGTGAAGGAAGAGAGGTAATATAAGTAGGACGAGAGCCAGATGGAGGGGAAATATGAGGGAAAAAGAAGGCAAGGAGAAATGAGAGGGAGAAGAAAAGAGGGAGAAGGGGGGGAAGGGATGGATGCGTGTGCTGAAGTTGAGATTGAGAGTATAGCAAGAGAGCGTGCAATTTGGGGGAAGAAGTGGAGAAGGGTAGGGATGAGGGAGGTTAGGAGTCCAACCTCCTTCGTTCGTTAGGTCTGTAAACGGCGGGTCCGATTTCTCTCGGAGCTCTCGTGCCGTCGGGCGGTCTCGATCGGGGGGGGCGAAGGGGGGAAACAGCAGACAGCCAGTTATCGATATGTCGGTGATAAGGAGGGGTGGGGGGGGCACACAGCAGTGCTTATGTTTATGTATCGGGAAGTGGGTCTGTTCATCGGTGGTTAGTGGCTAGTGTATTAGTTATATAACTAAAGTGTATATTGGCAGAAGTAATGATCGGTTAATAACTATAGTACCTGAGCGGCGCTGGAGAGGAGGGAGAGGGTGTCGGGTGTTGATGGGGTATGGTGTTTAGGATGTTGTGCCTAGTACTTGATGTTGTATAGTATCGTAGGGTGTTTAGGAGTTCATAAGATAGGGTCGTAAATTAAAGTAGGGACTGGGCAGACAGAAAGACCGAGACCGGCTGGCGAGGGGAGGGGGGGGCAGGGCAGAGGAGGGGGGGAGAGAGCTCAAACAGAGTATTATAGTTCTCGCGTATGCATGGGTACATAAAGATACCAATATACAGTATAATATAATACTTCCTGAGCATTTCTTTTCAACTATAACACTGCCTCGTCTCGTCTCGCCTTACAACTGTTCAATGACATATTAGGTTGATCAACATAACATATCCTGGCATCTTATCACATTATCATGTTAGGAGCCATTATGCCAAACGTCTCTCTATTAATCGTAGGATAGGTAATGAGTGTAGCTGAGCCCCGGGTTACGCGAGGATAGTGCGTATCTCATCCTATTACTAACTCCTTGCCGTGTATTATTACATCATAATACTGACCTACTAAGGTCTTACTTGGTATGTGCCACCATCATAGTCGTTCTGTTGTTGATGATAGTTTAAGATAGTAATAATGATTAGGATGGGGGTAGGTACGAACATCTGGGGAAAAGAATAGCTAATAGTTTATAATTTACATTGTGATGTTATAATGTGGTGTGGAGTGGCAGTGTAGAATGTCATAATATTTCGCTTTGTTATGCGGTATTATGTTGTATTATGTCCTTGTGTTCTATTTTTATTTTTTTTCCCCAGTTTCTTATTGTAGAATAAGGTAAAGTAAAGTAGTGGGAGCTTTGATATGTTTCAGGTTATATCGTATTATGTGTCCCTGTATTGGAATTAATTTATCTTTACGTGGTCTAGTCCCATCCCTTGGGGTGATAATGGGGGCTAAACGGTTCTAATGTCGGCGCTGGTCGAGTGTGGTGTGTATTAGGAAAGTTTCACATACTTTGTTGTTTACTACCATGAGATACTTTGTAGTGTGTGGAATGTAAGGTAAGTTCCATGATAGTTAATTAGTGTTTATTTTTTGTTATCTGTTTAATGCCCCTGTTACCTTGTTACCTTGTTATAGGGTTATAGGGTCGGGACCGGGCCCTTATTCAACATACAGTGAGTTGGTGGGGTCTGATCCCTGTTCTAGTAATCATCATCTGTTGTGTACTGAGGGCAAATAACGATTTACTGGTAGTTTCCATTATAGGGCCTCGGCTCTAGTCATAAAGAGCATAGATTTTTCATGTATCTGGATTTAACATTGATACTAGCAGTCTTAGACAATTACAATAGTAATACACATATGATCTGGAAAGGTACTCATCCTTCCGCGGAGTCTATAGTTGTTATTTTCGCTCTCTGGCGATAGTCCCATAAGTCGTCTTGTCGCGTTACCTTCTCAAGAAGACCCAGTTGTAGGCTTTAAAGGGGAGCGGGATTTGTCTCTTTCCGATAATTGGGTGTGGGTTACTACTGCGTGTAAAATCTGACCCCTGTCATCATATGATCTAGTTAGTCTCTCCATGTCTCTACCTCTATGACTGGCTCCGGTGTCGTGTAGAGCCGTCTTCACCTTTTCTATTCCCGAGTGGGGGGTTTCGGCCCTATCACTGCCTCCTACAATGTCATACTCACTGTCTGCGTTGTAAGAGTCCATAGGCTGGGATTGGAAAAAGTCAAGGAAGAGTCTCAATTCGTCGGGGTTATAAAAGTCCTTGGATACTCCATTTTTTGTAACCCACATTCTTGCAGGGTCAAAGAGACCGTATTTCATCTCTAGTTTGCGAAGCCGGGGTCGTAGGGCTAGGAAAGCCTTTCTACGTTCGTTGGTTTCCTTGGAGTAATCGGCGGTTATTCGGATCTCGTGCTGGTCTATTCGGAAAGGGCCGTGGTTGCGTGCTACTTGGAGTATTTGTCGGGTTTGATTATGCCGCAGCAAGCATGCGATGATTGGGCGGGGCCTTGAGGAGTTGTCAGAGCGTTTTGGGCCTATCCTGTGTGCCCGTTGGAATTCTAGCGGCGGGTCAAAGTCCAATGAAATCATTTTTTGGAAGAGTGGAGGTCAGAAAAGTCTGCATATCCGAGCCTTCTTCGTTTTCCGGGATCCCAAGTATGCGGATATTGTCTCTCCGGCTCCTGTCCTCCATGTCCGTTAGTTTGCTCCTGAGGTAGATGAAGTCTTGTTCTCGCACCTGAGACGTGTTGATCTGCGTCTCTATTGATCCCATGCGTTGTTCTAGCCCTGTCACTCTAGATTGAAAGCCGGCAATGTCAGATCGCATGGATTTGGTTTCTAGTGTCAATGAAGTTATAGAGGCGTCCATCCCCTCTATGCGGCGGCTGACGGTGGTGATCTCTTGTAGTATCCTGTCCATAGTCGTGGATTGATCTTTATCAGGCATCGTGGTGGACTCGTTTAAAGGTGGCGATGTTTGAGGGTTTATCTTCGTGGGGGTTAGGCGTTTGTGTTGTAGCGCTTCTGAGAATAATAGTTGTCGTGCAGGCTTGCTGACAGGTTTATGGTTCGGTTTGTTGCCGGGCATCGCCTCAATTGTCTACAGAGTCTGACCACGTGGGGCCCGAGATTCCCTCCGTAGATTCCGATAAGGATATAGATGTTCGGTGGCTTACACTGGTGTCAGTCCACTCCCTTCTCCTGTATCTCTGTTCTCTTGGCTCCCTCTGGCTCTCCTCATCTCCGGTGCCCCCCCAGTCGCTCACCCCTCTCGTCCCCTCGCCTCCACGTGCCTCCCGTCGTACCCTCTGCCCTCCTCAGTATTAGTTGTCTGGAGGGGGAGGGAGAAAGTTTATTATCTCAGCGGGAGGGTTTTTGTTGTCCCTCTGTGATGGAAAAGAGGGGAGAAGTCGTGCCTCTTCCTCCGGCGATGCCATTCTTATTTTGAAGAGATTCGATCCTACCTCTCTTTGGGTTTCTCTCCCGGCTGTCGAAGGGGCCGCACCCCTTTGCTGCGTCTTCCCGTCTCCCTGTGGGGGGGGGAAGGTCCACGGGTGTTTGTTGGCGTTGTAGGGAGATGGATGCGGGTCGTCACGGCTCCTGCAGTCCCTGCGGCCTGTTCAGCTTGCTCCTTGCCGCTACGGGCACGCCGTCCGCGGTCTTCCGAAGACGCGACTCCGCCCCTTTTTCCAGGCCTTATCGGCCTGGGGCGAGTCGCGAGTTTCCTGCCTTGCGTCCCGCTCCTACGGGGTCCCCGGACATGGTTCCGTGTCGCCGCTGTTGTAGGGGTGGAGGGGCACCGAACCCGGTGTGTTGTCCGGCTGTCTTCTCGCCCCCGTCGCCCCTCCGGGACCGCCTCGGCGCGGAGCTCTCGCTCTAAGCGGCCATCTTGTTTTGTGGCCCGGCCACGCCCCCGATAATCATTACTTTTAAAATACGTTGATATCTCATGCACATATTTGTACTTAAGATAGTGAAATGTGCTATTAAAGTGATTCACTGGTACCAGTGTAAATCATATGATCCTGATAAATATTTATTTACAGGTTTAACAAACAACTTTAGATGTATATGAGAATTAGAGACTGTGCTCTCACAAAACATGAGATAGTTGTTTCACCTGTCCCATAAGAGAGAATATGGTTGATGAAAAACCCAAGTAATACTAATAGATATTTATATTTCAGTTTCAGGCATTTTACTGCTCCACCAATATCCCAGAGTGTCAGAAACATAAAGATTTTCTGGGGTTCTATCATTTCCTATAGCAATGTTTGATGAGCATACACCGAGATAAGGTATTAAGGGGCAAATTTAAGAAAAGCGGCGCTGCATGTAGAGTAGTGCCATTTTCCTTTCGTCTCTTAGCGCCCCATACCCCCACCATGTATGCACCATATTTAAAATATGGTGCACCATGGCGCAGGGTAGGGGACAATAGCGTAATTATTTTTACGCTACTGATGTACTCTGCAGGAGTAGCGCTAAAGTGTTGCGCTACACCAGCAGAGTACATAAGGGCCCAGTACAAATCATGGTATAGCCCCTTTTAATGCCTGCTCTGAGCAGGTGTTAAAAATCCCCCCAAAAATAGTGCAAGTAAAACCATTTTTTCGGCTCCCCTTGCATACGCTATGTCTGGAATAGGCATAATGTGGCGCAAGGGTTTAAAAAATTGAGCAATGCATGCATGGTGCCACTTTCTAAATATGGCGCAGGAAAAATGCCACATTAGCACCGCCTTAGCATAAAAAAATGACACTATGGTAGCACTAAGGTGGCGCTAGGGGCTCTTAAATATGCCCCTTGTAGTATAAATAATTGTTTTACATATCCACTATCACAGCAATACCCAGGCCAGTATTGAGTCATGGTTGTGCTATCCAGTGTCTCTATTTTCTGTCTTCTCCATTCCCCCTCCCAAGTGTTTACTGCTAACCATGATAGTCATTGTGTGCATTATAGGCTGTGGAATCAGAAGTGTGTGAAATAGGTAGACACTCCCTTTAGAAACCCAGAATCCAGGTCAGTGGATTCTGACAGAGGTATAGGGTCAGAGAGCTATCTATTAATGAAAAGAGAGGCACAAGGTTTATGGCTTGCTGTTTATGAAGTGAAGAGGCAAGATTTGGGACTGTCTGGTTCCAAAGGCATGGGTGCATGTTGTAGGGCAGTCCTATAGAAAGTGGTGGGGACAATCCATCTTATTATCAAAACAGGTGACAATAATGTGCATGACTGTAAAGTAATAAAAGGGGCGAGAACAAACATGGAGCTGCCTGCTGATAAAGCAGCAGGGTTAAGGTGCTGATGGGTCTAAATAAGGTTTCGGCATGCTAGAGGGACATATACTGTATTTATGAAGGGACTAGCTCTATCAGTTTTTAAATCATGAGGGACTGATAAGCAGTCCATTTACAAAACAGGATGGGGACAATGTGAAGTTCTGTCTCAGTATAAAAAGTTGTGTGGACAAGGCATAGGACTGCCTTTTTACAAAGGGTTGGTGGAAAAATGTTGGGATGTCAGTTTATTAAGGTGGAGAGGGGTTAGGATTATCCAGTTAAAAATGCATGTAGATTACCCATAGATCTCTCAGCGCCAGGACACCTACGTGTGATTGAGCACTTTATAAATACGTTTAACATAACATAGTTATGAAAAGAAGATCAAACACTGTGTAGGTCTACAGGTTTATAAAAGGGGTGGAGGCAAAGTATACAGCTCTCTATAAAAAAGGAGAAAGGGAATGTGTAGGCCTGCTTCTTTTATGAAAAAGGACCGGGACAAGGCATAGGTCTGTCAAGTTTTAAGAAAGGATGTGGGGATAAGGTGTAAGTCTCTCTGGTTTTGAACAGTTGTGTGGACAATGCGTAAGATCATTTATGAAAAGAGGCGAGGACAAGGTATTGGGCAGTTTAGTTATGGAAAAAGAATGGGGATGAAGTGTAACTTTTTCGCCCCAAAATATTTTTGCTTCCCAATTGTAGATAAATCCTAGCCAGTATGATCAGTTTGGACCCTTGTGATGTCTAATTGGTCCCTACTGGTGACCAAAGGTTGGTTGCAATATGCTGCCGGTCCTGCCATAATCGATATACTCCCAAAAGGATCCAATATTCTCTCGAAATTGATCATTTGATAAAGAGGGAGCAGTCACCAAATCCATAAAGCATTCATATGTTGTTTAAAAATCAATAAACCACTGACATAGTCCCTGGAACATCTCACAGTGAAATGTATGTTGAACAGTAATAAGCCATTAACCATCACAAGCTTTTACATGTCACCTAGATTGAAAAGGTGAAATGTCTTGGTTATAAAAGTAAGAGCTGAGGTATTCCCACAAATCTTGTGATCCTAATTCAGACAGCAACTCCTGGCACATTTGACTCGGGCCCCAAGACAGGATCCTATACTTTATTGAAAAAAATCTATCATTCTTTGACATAAGTCTTTCTTTCATTCCTCTTACCAAACTGATCAAACATGCTACACGCTGACTCAGGACAAAAAAGCTATCCAACTCCAATTGAACAGCACTGAGTAGGTGGGAATGTCATGCTCTTTTGAGTTTGATTTTCTGGCAAGAAATCTTCCATTTGCCCACATATGTCTTGCAATCTACACTTTTTTGAGATTCATTCTGGCAATTTCTACGCCTAGGTGTTCTTTGATCATGACACTAGTTGACCGTGCATACCATGATGAACAATGTGCCTGGCTGCCCCTTAGGCTGATATTTATAGTACCTAAACATGCATCCTGTGTTGTGTGCTTAGTATACATGATGGAAAACTGGGTACCTAAATGAGGTTCTCAAAAGAGATAAAGTTGTGAATATCTTATATTATATCCTACACTTACCCAGCCACACTTGTTCAGTCTTGGGACAATATAATCATTTCTTATGTTTTCAGTTCAGAGCCTTCATGAGGCAGCGTTTGATAAATTGTCTTACCCTGCTCCCCCTCACCATCTATGCTCAACCAGATTCTTATAAGTCATGGTTAATGTTACAGAATATCAGAACCAAAAATATTGTGTGGACAGAATATTGTGTCAAAAATATCGAGGATCAAAATATCGAGAAGTTACATGCAAATAGGAAAGTATAGAAGGGCCTCCAACCTTTTCAGTAGCAAGAGCTATTTATGTTCAATGAAAATCATCCTGAGCTAATAGTATTATTAATGTTGAGATAATGATCAAGTGAAGCAATCCTACATTAGTGGACATCACATGCAAGACTACCAGCAGTAATCTCCTCAGTGCAGCAGGCAGGATTACAAGCACTAATGCAAAAATGCTTTTTCAATTTGTATTGACTTCAGGTGGGTAATGTGTGAGGTGATACATGACAGCCATAGCGGCAATGCACCTGGCGCAAAGGTAATAACAATAATATTGCATGATTTCTCACTCAAATATCATATTTTACTACATATTGGAATCTATTTTCTGAAAACATCAGCTTAGAAGTCCTGGCAATACACACATGTATATCTTGAATACACACTTTAAAATTATTGGAATACATATATGAAAGCAACCAAGGAAAATGGTCTAATTAAGTAGGCTGGACTGCACACAGGAGGGCTACTTCCAAGTAGGTGACGAGCTACTCATTGTAGAATCTTGATATAAATTTACCATTCTTAACTCCACTTCTACATACTATGAATATATATTTATTTTCGAGGTAAATATGTGGAGTTATATATAGTAAAACTGTACTTACCTATAGAAACCCCTCTTCACAATATTTTTGTCCTCAATATTCTTGACACAATCTTTTGTCCCATGATATTTTTGGTTCCGATATCCAATCTAAACATAATTACTGGGCAATTCCTTTCACATTTGATCATCAGCTGCTAGCTGTTGGTTGTGTTCTTCAGCTTTTGCAGAATCTATATCGAAGCCATGTTTGAAGCCTGACCTGTATCCCAGCAATTAATCAAACTTGCAGGCCAACTCACTTCTCCATGCGCATCCAAATTATTTAAAAAACATTCAGAGCATGGCTACAGCTCTATGGCAACACAAACAATAATTTGGACCCTTTTGAGGCCCTTATTAGAGCTTTTGAATGCACAGAGGCATTCTTCTCTTGTTCATGGACAAGTTAAAAATAGAGATAGAAGTTGGTGATGATTCTTTTTTGTCTTTCAGTGGCATTCAATACTGTTGATCATTCATTGCTATAGCAATGCCTATCCGAGGGCATCAAACCAGGACACTGCAATAGAAAGGCTTTGATCCTTCCTCTCTAACTTCTAACAGCTGCAAGCTTATCATCATTAAAGTCAGCATTCACATGGGTCAGTTAGAGTATCTCCCTGGGCTATTCAATTTTATTGTTTTTAGTTTATTATTACCAGAGGACACTTATCATAAAGCTTCATTAATGTGGGTTAGATGTTTTTCTGTATATGCCACTCACACCAGTCTCAGTTTTGAGTCTGAAGAACAAGAAAGCAGCATTTAAGGACAGAGGTGGTCATTACAACCCTGGCGGACGGTGTTAAAGGTGCGGCAATACCGCAAACAGGCCGGCTGACAAAAAAATGGAATTACGACCCTGGCGGAAACCGTCAACAAAGACAGCTACTTTAACACACCGCCCGCCATGGCGGTACAGACAAGCAGCGCGGCGGTTACCGCCAACAGACAGGCGGGAGACAATGTACCGCCCACACTATTACAACCCGCCAATCCGCCACCTTTTCCGGGGCGGATTCACCGTGGATAAAAACACGGCGGAAACAGTTTCTGCAATGGGAAAACGCTCACCTGAACACATCCCACGAGGAACGAGGACACCAGGGAGCCGGAATTACAAATACTCCCTGCCCTTGTCTTTCTGCTCCTTTACGACCAACAGCTACGTAGGCGCAGAAGATACCGGTGAGTACTGCATCTACGACACGGGGGAGGGGGGAGGCAAAAGTCAGGGGGACACCCACCAAACACCCCCACCCCCGCATTATACAACATACACACCAGTGCAGTCACAAAAATCACATTAACAACCCACAATCCCCCCGAAAGAATACAAAGACAATGCGAATTTCGGGCAAACATTGTAATGTGCCGATATACATGTCATACAAAAATATACAGATATATATCTCTAAATCACTCTTATTTACACATACAATCCGAGAAGTAGTGCAGATATGTACACAACAATGTCCGTGCACCAACAGTCCAAAAATGCATGGGCGAGGCCCACAATAGAAACCTGACCAAAATCGGAGAGAACACTGCCGGGGCATCAGATAGAAACACTACAGGCACCTCAGGGGGAAGGGGGGGCACTTCAGCCAGATGAATGCGAAGCCAGATCCACAACGGGGCTCCATGCCCATTTATGTATCCTGGGGAGTGCAAAGCCACAGTCTCTCAAGTCTCTACAGTGGGTGGTTTGCCCACTGTGCCATCCTGGAGAGTGCAAAGCCACAGTCTCTCAAGTCTCTACAGTCGGTGGTTTGCCCACTGTGCCATCCTGGGGAGTGCAAAGCCACAGTCTCTCAAGTCTCTACAGTGGGTGGTTTGCCCACTGTTCAATCCTGGGGAGTGCAAAGCCACAGTCTCTCAAGTCTCTACAGTGCGTGGTTTGCCCACTGTGCCATCCTGGGGAGTGCAAAGCCACAGTCTCTCAAGTAGATGCAGTTCTCTACTGGTACTGGGTGGGACTGGTGTCCAGACTGGATGAGTCTCCCCGTGAAAGTTACTGTCCTGTCACTGTCCCACCTGCACATGGGATAAGGATGCCTGATGTGGCGGCCTATTCATTCCTACACGGTGCTTGCTCTGTTCAGCGGTCTTCACCATGGCGGTCTTGGCCCTGTTCAGCGGTGCTTTGCCATGGCGGTCTTTGCCCTGTTCAGCGGTGCTTTGACATGGCGGTCTTTGCCCTGTTCAGCGGTGCTTTGACATGGCGGTCTTTGCCCTGTTCAGCTGTGCTTTAACATGGCGGTTCAGGACTGTTCAGCGGTGCTTTGCCATGGCGATTCAGGACTGTTCAGCAGTGCTTTGTCATGGTAGTCTTTGCCCTGTTCAGCGGTGCTTTGGCATGGCGGTCTTTGCCCTGTTCAGCAGTGCTTTGCCATGGTGGTCTTTGCCCTGTTCAGCGGTGCTTTGACATGGCAGTTCAGGACTGTTCAGCAGTGCTTTGACATGGCGGTCTTTGCCCTGTTCAGTGGTGCTTTGCCATGGCGGTCTTTGCCCTGTTCAGCTGTGCTTTGCCATGGCGGTCTTTACCCTGTTCAGCGGTGCTTTGACATGGCGGTTCAGGACTGTTCAGTGGTGCTTTGACATGGCGGTCTTTGCCCTGTTCAGCGGTGCTTTGACATGGCGGTTGTGATACGGACATTGGTGTGTGGCATGACGATCTCCACACTGGACATTGGTGTGTGGCATGACGATCTCTACACTGGACATTGGTGTGTGGCATAACGATCCCTACAATGGGCATTGGTGTGTGGCATGACGTTCCATCGTTGCCCAGCGGGGCTGTGGCATCCTGGCCCCTCCTGGGCTATGACTCCGGCGGTGGTTTCTGGACCAGTGACGATTCTTGTGCCCTCCTGGGCTGTGACTCCGGCGGTGGTTTCTGGACCAGCGATGATACTTGTGCCCTCCTGGGCTGTGACTCCGGCGGTGGTTTGTGGACCAGTAACGATACTTGTTCCCTCCTGGGCTGTGAATCCGGCGGTGGTCTCCTGACCAGTGACGATACTTGTGCCCTCCTGGGCTGTGACTCCGGCGGTGGTTTCTGGACCAGTAACGATACTTGGGCCCTCCTGGGCTGTGACTCCGGCGGTGGTCTCCTGACCAGTGACAATACTTGTGCCCTCCTAGGCTGTGACTCCGGCGGTGGTTTCTGGACCAGTAACGATACTTGGGCCCTCCTGGGCTGTGACTCCGGCAGTGGTCTCCTGACCAGTGACGATACTTGTGCCCTCCTGGGCTGTGACTCCGGCGGTGGTTTCTGGACCAGTGACGATACTTGTGCCCTCCTGGGCTGTGACTCCAGCCGTGGTCTCTGGACCAGTAACGATACTTGGGCCCTCCTGGGCTGTGACTCTGGTGGTGGTCTCTGGACCAGTGACGACGGTGCTGGCGGTTGTGTCTGGACCGCCGGAAATGAGGGCGCACTTCTCCGCCGTGACACTCACAACAGGCTGGGCAGACGTCCTCTGGACCTTCCCCACCTTTTTTGGAGTTACAGCTGACTCACCAATCGCCTTCGATCCCAGGTCACTTGTTGTCCCACCAGGAGTCTTAACACAGTCCCGTTGTCTACTCTCCAATTTCAGAGCCTTTACAGGGGGTGGGCTGCCAGTGCCTTGGCTCCGGGTCCTCCTGCCTGCACTGGTGGACGGTGCACTTCAAAAACCTGGAACACGCACCACTGGTACTGGAGGCTTTTTGGCTGAGGCGCTACGACGGGACTGATGAATTAGAGGGGGGGGTGGGGGCAAAAAGGTCAATTTGACACAGGGACAGGTTCTGACGGACACTGGGATGGGTAGCTGGAGGGGGTCTGGGAGTGGAGGAAGAGAAGGTGGTTGTAGGAGGTGTCACTTTAGGTGTTTTGGGTGCAGGTGCAGGTACTGTAGGCTGTTGTGAGGTGGATGGATGTTGGGTGAGTGATTGCCGGCGTTTGTGTACTTTGGGAGGGGGCGTCACAGACACACTGGGGGAGGACACAGGGGACGTGTAAATGGCAGTGGAGGTGGTGAGTGCAGGTGAGCGGCTTGTGGTGCTGGGTGTCCTGGTGCGAGTCCTAGTGCCTGTAGATGTGGTGCATGCAGGTGTGTGTGTAGATGAGAGTGGGAGGGAGGAGGGAGAAGAGGAGGAGGGGGACACAGTGAAGACAGTGGATGTTGCTGTGTCTGTATGTGGGTGAGGCTTGCGTGAGTGCCTGTGGTGTGTGTGGTGCCTATGTTTGCTTGAGCTACTTGTGTGTGTTGACTTGTGTGCATGCTGGTCTGTAGGTGTGCTTGGGATGGACTGGGGTACAGGGGATTGGGTCTGGGTGGAGGAAGTTGGAGGGGGGAGGCTGGATACAGGGACAATGGCTGCCATCAGTGCTGAGGCCAGAGATTGCAGGGTTCACTGAAGGGCAGCCTGACCAGAAAAAATGCCCTCCAGGAATGCATTACTGTGTTGCAACTCTCGTTCTACACCCTGGATGGAATTCACAATGGTAGACTGCCCAACAGTGAGTGATCTGAGGAGGTCAATGGCCTCCTCACTGAGGGCAGCAGGGGGTGACAGGGACAGGGCCTTACGTGCCTGGGGCGAAGGTGATGCCCACCCTCCTGGGTGAGCGGGCAAGGGGCGAACGCTGAGGGGCTGCTGGGAGGGCAGTGCTGGTAGGGGAGGTGGCGGCTGTACCTGTAGAAGTGGGGCGCACAGATGGTGCCGCCACCACAGGGGAGCTCCCATTGGCGGACGAGTCAGTGTCGCTGGTTGGTGATTCGGTGGCCGACGTGAAGCTCCCCTCGCCCTCCGTCCCACTGGTGCATTCAGAGTCCATGGTGTGGCCCTCCATGGCCATGTGGGATGCAGCTCCCTCATGCTCCGGTGCCACTGTACCTCCGCCTGATGATGCTGATGTACAAAAGGACAGGGAGAGCAGGAAAAGGGGGGGAGACAGAAGAAAGAGAGTTTTAGTGCATGGCATACCGCTACCGTTGGCGGACAAGACAGACGCAGCAGCCCCATGCATTACGCTGTGCTCCTGACCTCTGCACATGCAATTTCTGGGATATGGCCTACATGGCAATGGGGGAAATCTGCACACATGGATGCCACAGGGGCAACTATACCTCAACTTGGCACTCTGCTGAGGTGGGGTTGAGTGCCACATGGCCTACATAACGGAGGGGCCTTGCCTACCTAACTCACCCTTGTCTAGGGACACCCACAGCCCACCTCCCCCACCCAGACCCCTCCCCTGCACGCAAAGTCCGCAGAATGAGGTAGTACTCATCCCCTTGTGTCTGCTGTGATGTCCTCAAGCGCCCATCCAACTCCGGGTAGGCCACCGCCAGGATCCGGAACATCAGGGGGGTCATGGTGTGACGGGCACCCCTCCCACGTTGGGAGGCCATCCCCAGCTGAGCCTCCCCCGTCTTCTTGCTGCAGCGGCAAATGTACTCCCATCTCTTCCGGCAGTGGGTGCCCCGTCTCTGGTGGGCCCCCAGGGTCCGGACCTCCTTGGCGATGGCACGCCAAATGTCCCTCTTCTGGTGGGTGCTGACCTACATGACATGCACAAGGGAAGAGGAACAGTCATTACCAACTGCACCGTCAATGTGAGTGGCCCCCTCCCTACTCTGACCATGTGGCCCATTCATTCCCATGCATTAATGTTCTATGAACTCTGGCCCCTTCCCTCTTCCACCCAGCCCTCTCCACCCAGGCCTAGCCCATACAACGTGCTCCCTCTGTACTAACCTGTTGGTCTGGAGGACCGTAGAGTAGCATGTACTGGGGGAGGACCCCATCCACAAGTTTCTCCAACTCCTGTGCAGTGAAGGCAGGAGCCCTTTCCCCAGACGCAGCAGCCATCGTCGCTTCCAGACCGAGGTCACAGCAGCACTAGCAGTGTAGGTCCTCTCCTGTCGAAGGTCAGGTATCTAGTGATTGAACAGATAGAAAATGGGGGTGACATCCGGGGCGGTGACGTCAGCGGCGGGGCGCATCATCACCGCCGGCGCACCTGTTCATTGGCTCCTGGGACCCATAGGGTCCAATGTTAACCAAGGCAGCAGTGCGCCGCGGTCTACGACCGCCTACCGCGACGGTGTGCAACGCCAGCGCAGTTACCCCACAATCCCGTTGTCCCAATTTAGAGGTCAGGCAGCTGCCATTTCAGGGGCCCACATGGCTTCAGTTACTACTGCGTCACACATAGCTAGGCCTATACTCAACACACATACAGGAAGGGTTTATTGTCTGGTGTAGTCTTGTGTGTAACTGTGGGTACATACCTGGAGGAATAGTGACTGGTTCTTCGCTGTTGTCCTTCTTAGGCACCGTCAGCTGGGACATATGAGAAGATGGCGGAATCCTCCGGTGTACCGACCACTGGTGGACCTGTTGACAATGGAAGAAAGACATGTCATTGTCACCTACAGGTTTGACCATGCCACAATCTAGGAACTATGTACCCAGTTGGAGCCAGACCTGATGTCACCAATCCGCCATCCGACTGGAATCCCCCCTGACGTGCAGGGGCTGTCAGTGCTCCATTTCCTTGCAAGTGGGTCTTTTCAGACAACTGTGGCCCTGGCATCAGGGATATCCCAGCCTATGTTTTCCAACGTCTTGTCCAGAGTGTTGGCTGCCCTGCTGAAACACGTAAGGAGATACATCATATTCCCTCAGGTGGAGGATTTGCCTACAGTGAAAGGTGACTTCTATGCCCTTGGACATATCCCCAACGTCATAGGTACCATTGATGGGACCCATGTAGCTCTGGTCCCCCCCCACAGGAGTGAACAGGTGTACAGGAACAGGAAGAGTTATCATTCAATGAATGTCCAGATGGTCTGTTTGGCAGACCAGTACATCTCGCAGGTTAATGCAATGTTCCCAGGCTCTGTGCATGACGCCTGCATCCTGCGGAATAGCAGCATCCCTGATATGATGGGTCAACTCCAGAGGCACCGTGTATGGCTATTGGGGGACTCCAGTTACCCCAACCTTTCCTGGCTATTGACCCCAGTGAGGAATCCCAGAACCAGGGCAGAGGAACGGTACAATGAGGCCCATGGGCGGACTAGGAGGGTAATCGAACGCACCTTCGGCATTCTTAAGGCCAGGTTCAGGTGCATCCATATGACAGGTGGATCCCTATTCTACTCACCAAAGAAGGTGTGTGACATCATCGTCGCCTGTTCCATGCTCCATAATTTGGCATTGCGACGCCAGGTGCCTTTCCTGCAGGAGGATGATCCAGATGACGGTGTTGTGGCAGCTGTGGAGCCTGTGGACAGTGATGAGGATGAAGCTGAGGAAGAAGAAAACGACAACAGGGATTCGGTCATACAGCAATATTTCCAGTGACACACAGGTGAGAACATTTTCTGGTTTAACATTACATTAACTTTCACATGTCTACCTCTATCCTGTACCTACATTTCACTCACTATTTGTTAATTGAGTTGTACCCTTCCATTTCAGATTCACAAGTGTGGTAACCTACGTGTCAACTGCTTGCATCCTTGAAGGGCTTGTGATGTGTGACATTGGTATGTTGGCCTTACAATGGGTAACCCATTATGACACTGTAATTGATAATACAAAGTTCCAAATCATAGACTGACTCCAGATTGTTTTGTATTTCAAGGGTGTTTATTTAAGTGCTCAAAAAATGAAGGGGAATTGTAAACTGGTGATGGGGGATGGTGGAGGAATGTCCATGGCAGAGTCCAGTCTATTAGTCTCACAGGTGCACTGGCCATCTGGGTATTGGAAGTGGAGCTGGGGCAGTTCAAGTATGGACAGGGTGACAAAGTGGGACAGTGGGAGGACAATCAGGGTGGTCTCATTTCCTGGCGGGGGTCTTGCCATCTTGCTCTGTACTGTTCCTGGATGTCAGGGACTGCTTGCGTGGTGGTTGTCCGTCTGCAGGGGGTGGGGTGCTGGTGTGGTGGTCCTGTGGCGGGGTATCCTGTCCACTAGCGCCGGCGGAGGTGGTGGGCAGTTCATCGTCGTGGCTAGTGTCAGGGGCCCCTTGGAGTGCCACGGTGTCCCTCAAGGTCTTTTGAATGTCCGTCAGCACCCCTACGATGGTGCCCAGGGCAGAGCGATGGTCCTGAGCTCCTCCCTGAACCCCAAATACTGCTCCTCCTTCAGACGCAGGGTCTCCTGCAACTTGTCCAGAACCGTTGCCATCGTCTCCTGGGAGTGGTGGAATGCTCCCATGATGGAGGATAGGGCCTTGTGGAGAGTGGGTTCCCTTGGCCTGTCCTCCCTCTGTCGCACAGCAGCCCTCCCAGTTCCCCTATGTTCCTGGGCCTCCGTCCCCTGGACCGTGTGCCCACTACCACTGCCCACAGGTCCCTGTTGTTGTTGGGGTGGTGGGTTACCCTGGGTGCCCTGTAGTGGTGGACACACCGCTGATTGACCTGTCCTGGGTAGGGAGGTTTGGGCCCGCTGGGTGGGTGCTGTGCTGGTCTTACCAGAGGGTGGAAGGTCAGTGTTGGGCTGTGGCTGGCCAAGGGGAACCGACTGTCCTGAGGCCCACGATGGTCCGGGCTGGTCATCAAGATCCAGTGGGGCAGAGCTGCTGTCGTCACTGTGGGCCTCTTCTGGGGGTGGAGTGGTGTTGTCTGGACCCTCTGGTGTGGTGACGTTCCTTCAGGTTCCTGCAGGGGTATAAGAACATGATTATTGCATGTGTGTGTTTCATGGTGTGCAATGGGTGGGTGTGCGTGAACCCCAGTGCAGGCATTCCTGTGTGGGGGCTTGTGTGATGATGTTTGGGGGGGTGTTCTGGGTATGTGCAGTGAGCATGCTTTGGTGAGGGGTGAGCATGCTTAGTTGTGTCAAGCAAGGCTTGGTGTTGGGATGTGTGGTTTGTGTTATTAGTACATTAGTTAGGATTTGGGGTGATAGGGGAGGGTATTAGGGTGGGGGTGTGTGATAGCATTCAGGTAGGGTGGGGGATGTAATAGTTAAGATTTGACTTATCAGTGTCCCATCCTCCACCGACTCTTCCGAGGCCCTCAGGATGCATGATGGTCAAGACTTGCTCCTCCCATGTTGTTAGTTGTGGGGGAGGAGGTGGGGGTCTGCCGCCAGTCCGCTGTACCGCGATGTTGTGCCTGGATACCGTGGAACGCACCTTCCCCCGTAGGTCGTTCCACCTCTTCCTGATGTCCTCCCTATTTCTTGGGTGCTGTCCCACGGCATTCACCCTGTCCACTATTCTTCGCCATAGCTCCATCTTCCTGGCTATTGATGTGTGCTGTACCTGTGAGCCAAATAGCTGTGGCTCTACCCGTACGATATCCTCCACCATGACCCTGAGCTCCTCCTCGGAGAAGCGGTGGTGTCTTTGGCGTGACATGGGGTGGTGTGTGGGATGTCTGGGGTGGTGTATGTGTTGATGAGTGTTGTGAGTGTAGTGGTATGTGGTGTTTTGTGCGTGGATGTTGTGTGGGTGATGGTGTTGTGTGTCTCGGTGTGATGGGGTTGTCAATAGCTGTGCTCTATCTCTCGCCTTCTCTCAGAATTTTTGGTTGTAGGGGTTTGTGGGTGATGTGGGTGTGTATTTTATATTGTGTTGGGTGTGTGGGAGTGGTGTGTGTATGTGTCTCAGGTGTGTGTATTTTGAATTGTCCAATGTGGCTGTGTTTTGGAGCTGGGTGTGTATTTTGAGCGCGGCGGTGTGTACTGCCAATGGAATACCGCGGTTGAAAGATCGCCGCTTGGATTCGTGGGTCGTAATAGCATGGGCGTGTTTCTGTTGGCATGGAGGTGGAGGATTTGTTTCCGCATGTTTATCGCTGACCTTTGGTGTGGCGGTGTTGTGTGGGTGTCTGAATTTCGGCGGATTCCGTGATGTGTGTCATAATAGCTGTGGCGGTCTACCGCGGCCGCGGCGGTGTATTGGCTGTCTTCTGCACGGCGGTAAGCGCCTTATACCACCAATGTTGTAATGACCCCCAGAATCTGGTCATTGTTACCGGCTACTCGCAAATCATGTCAGAGAACTTTCTGAAAGTTAATCCAACTAAATTGGGTCCTCTTCGGACATCTGTCAGCTCCCCTCGTAGGAACATAATTACTGGGATTCCTCTGTGTAATAATGTCCGTTTACCAGGGAGGTGACAATGAACTTGGGCCCATATTTATACTTTTTGACGCAAAACTGCGCCGGCGCAGTTTTGCGTCAAAAATATTACTGCTGGCTAACGCCATTTTGGTGCGCCGTGCGGGCATCATATTTATACTTTGACGCACGGCGGCGCAAACAACAGATGGGAGTCATTATTTTTGACGCACACCGCGGCGTCAAGTCATAAAGAAAAACTACTTTAATGTGGCGGAAATGACTGTGGGTCGATTTACGACACCACAAACCAGATATGCGCTGGTTTTTTTTACACAATATCGTCAAAAAACACAGCAAACACAGCCATTTCACCAGAGGAGAGCCAAAATGGATCCCAGATGCCACTACAGACCACAGGAAGATGACAGCAGACCATGAACCAGCCAGGAGGACCCACACAAGAACCAGAAGCCCATGCCCAATGCCCCCTGATGAATGTCAGGTTTGCTAACGCAAGTGTGGTACATATGTAGACACAGGGATACTTTAGTGTGACGCACAGACAGTTGCCAGTCAGGCTGACAGAATGCAAGATGATTCAGGAGCCAGCTACTGGACATGTTACATAATCAGTGGTCTGACCGAGACTGTTTGGAGGACAAACTAGACAGTTGATATGTCAATCTGTGTACGTCCTGTGTTTTTGAAGGTGACAAATGAACCCAAGGGCTGTGTTACACGGCTTAATTACTATCAATGGTTGATGATGTATTTGACATAATGGCAACTCCTATGCTGTTCCAGGCATCATCAGGGGCAGTGCTTTTTTAAATGGGTGGTGTGCATGGAGGTGATCACAGGTGTGGGCTGCATCTGTTTCTCACCAGTCCTATAGGTGAGACTTGCATTCTAAGGGCCAACAGACATTTTCACACGGGAAGCAATCTACAGGTGCTAACAGGGCTTTGAAACTAGAAGACAGTGTATAAATTAACCTGATGTCCATGCAGTCAGATGTTCTGTGGCAATGGCATACCATAGGAAAGGGTGTAGCACACTGGTTTGCTAATGTTGGTCTGTGTTTGTAGAGGAGGTATTATCAGGGTACACATCTTAGTATTCCAGGGACCTCTTCCGACAGGTGGGTTGTGACCAGGTACATGGGTGTGTCAGGAGTTAGGAAATGGGCTGACGTGCATGGAATGTCATGTGCGCAATGCATGTCATATGTGTGGCACTTGTGCTGTCTATGTTCTGCTTCTATGGAACTCTAGTCACAGATATTCCTTGCAAATATTGGATGCAGTTGGACTTACTGCTGTCAAGGGTCTCTTCAGACATTCCTGTTAGTGATGCCAAAGCACATTGACTGCCTCATGTATGAGGCTTGTTTTCCCCTTATTGAGTGATGGTGTCTTAGTTGTGTGCCATATGCTGCGTTGGACCTTGATTTCAACATGTATGTGTGAAATAGTTGTGGTCCTCTGCTACTGGCCTTCAAAGGAGATATGTACATGATATATGTCATTAAGAGTGTGTGTGTATGTGACCATTGTATGTGAGGCACCACATAAGCTCTGGGATGTTCCGTGTCCTACTCAGTATCTCAGCAATGCTCCATGAGGCAACACTCTTATTCTGATAAGTAGAGATGAAGGTGTGTAAAAAGGCATAGCCAGACCATGATATGGTGATTATAATAGGTGTTTATTTAAATTAGTTAACTGAAGTGGTGAAGGTGATCATATTCAGAAAAAATTATTTCCATCTGTTGCCGCCTGCGTGTACCAGCAGCTGTGTTCTGTAGTTCCCCCTCCTGTTGCAGGCCAGCATCCTCCTCTTCCTCCTCTTCAGGCATGTGTGGCTCTGGTTCCAGGAGGGGAATGTTTTGTCTGATGCAAATGTTGTGCAATATTGCACATGTGAGGATGATCCTACAGACCATCTCAGGGGAATATAGGAGGCTACCACCAGTGATGTCGAGGCAGCGGAACCTTGACTTGAGGATGCCGAAGGTCCGCTCGACAATGCTGTGTGTCCTCCTATGAGCCTCGTTGTATGCACGCTCTGCAGCTGTAGCTCTGCAGCTGTACTCGGGTTCCCAAATGGTGTCATGATCCATGGCTGGATGCCATACCCCTGATCAGCTGCAAGATAAAATGAATGGGATCATGTTGATGTAGACGGCACTATTGAAAAGACCTTTAATGGCAGTAGTTGTCTTGTGTTGTCTGTGACTCTTTTGTGTACTAATGTGACATCCTAGGCTTGTAGGCTGTACCATCTGCATTGTGTTGTTTCCTTGGCTGAACAAGTGTTTGTCTGCTAACCGTTTGTCAGCAGTATGTTTTGGGATTTGATGTACAGTGTGCCCTCCCTAGCATTGTGACTTGTGATACAGGTGTCCGTGTGTCTTCACCGGGGGTGAGATGATAGTTCCATGGACAGTTAAAATTGAAAGTATTGTTAAACCGTTCATATCAAAGTACCCTGGACATCCCATACCTTTAGACTTAGGCAATGTATTATTGTAAAGGTCATTGGGACACTGACAATTTGCAAGGTGACACTTAGGCAACCACACTCATTGACGTCTTCACATTAGGCTGTACAGTAAATTCCGATGTGTGACAGGTTCAATGGTGACTTAAGAAACATGGCTAGCGATGTCAGGACCTCAGTGTGTTCCTGTTGACATGTTGCTGTTGTGGTGTATGTGTTGTGTGTCCTAGAGGGTTGCTGTGCAGTGTGTAAATAAGTAGGTTTTTGTACTTACCAACAAGTAGTCCATTGCCATACCGTCCATCCTGGAAGTGTTCATTGATGGTGCAGTGACGGAAGATGTATGAGTCATGTACACTCCCAGGATATTTAGCCACGATGTTGGTGATCAATCCTTGGTGATCGACAATGGCCTGCACGTTGATGGAATGTGTGTGCTTCCTGTTGCGGTAGAGGTGTTCAGTTGCAGCAGGTGGCACAAGGCGTACATGTGTGCAGTCAATTGCACCAAGGACGTGTGGGAAGCCACTGATTGCGTAGAACCCATGTTTAGTTTCCTGCTGCTTCTGCAGTGTGTTAGGGAAGCAGATGTGGTGGGGTGTCAGTCGAATGATGGCGTCCAGTACTTTGGGCAAAAAGGCGGAGAATGATGGTTGTGATATTCTGCCAACCAGGGCACCAGTTGTTTGAAAAGAGCCACTTGAAAGCATATGAAGTACGGCAAGCAGCTTTGTTTCTGTTGGGATGGTGCCGGGTGTCACCAAAGTGGGGGCCAACTGCTGTTCAATGTTTCGCAGCAGCTGCTGAATGGCCTGCCAGTTCAACCAGTACCTCTGTATGATGTCGTGTTCCCTGAGGCCCTGAAGGGTTGTTCTTGGGCGGAATATCCTCTCCTGCCTTCTGCGCTGCCTTTGGGTTCCCTGCTGGTGTTGTTGTAGCTGCTGTTGTTGCTGCTGGGCTCTGCGTCTGCGTGCACGCTGGATTAGAATCACCTCCATGGCTCCCTGTTGCTGCTCTGCTGCTCTGCTGTTGTTCTGTGTGTTCTGATTAAATACAGGTGTGTTTGCCCCATTTTAACGCCGGCCCTGACCCAGGCGTTAATTTTTGACGCAAATCGGGCTGTGCGTCATGTTCTGGCTCCACCTCCCGGCCGTTCGTCATTTTTGCCCGAAAGCATAAATACGACGCATTGCCCTTTAAGCCATTTTTTGGACGGGAACGCCTACCTTGTATATACTTACCGCAACGCGGGTTGCCGCATCCCAAAAATTACGCACACGGCGGGAATTTGTCATCCGCGGGCTCGGGCGTCAAAGTTTAGATACGGGGCAACGTTTGCGCTGATTGTGCGTCAAACTTTTTTTGACGCACAATCAGCGCAGACTGAGTATAAATATGCCCCTTGGTATCCTCATGAACTTTGACTATTCTTGGGCTCCCCAGTTGGAGCTGTGATTGAGGTCTGTTTTGTTTCAGTTCAGTTTTTAATGTTCAGTATTTGTTTTCAAAGGAGCACTTTTTAACATTACATTGTTCTAATCTTGATTAGAGTAAGGCATTGCATCTTTAAGTTCTCAGTAACACCATCAACCTCTTGCAACTTGTACAGGATACAGCACCCAGAGTCCTGTAGACGTTCAGCAAATGTTACCACATGTCATTCAGACTACCCTCTCTGTAGTCCTAATCTCAGACTTATGCCGTGCACATATGGCTCAGTTTGAAACTTTACCCCAGGTTTGGTGATCTAAATGTATCAATTACTCCCTGGAAAATTTCTAAGATTTAGCATCCCGTGAGTTAGTGATTGTTAAATCCTACCATGTGCTAGTGTGGGCAGCAGGGCCTTTTGAGACCAGTAAAATCAACTTTACAACTACCTGTTTTGTTCCTTTACTGGAATTTAGTGTGCACTAAAACACTGTTGACATAACCTAACAGGGGACTTCTCTCACTCAACGGCATTTGGCTCACTTATATTTGTTCTGGTGGCCTCTCTTTTTAATCTGGACTATCTTTCAATGTGTGGGAGAGCTCATCTCAGTTCAGGGGGTCTTCTTATCCTACAACAATCTCTTCAGTATGTGTGATATTAAAAAAATTAGGACACAACCCTAAAATGAATGAATGGCCATCCCTCTAAACATTCAGAGCTGGCATTGGTCTTGTTGGATTTTGTAACCCACAAAGCATGCCTTCAATGGGCAAGAAGGTCCATTGCAATTGTTTAACAATTTCAGAGCTGATTTAAGTTGTGTTTATGTGTTTTACTCTACACCCAACACTTTATAAATGAAAGCTGCCCCTATTACTCCCTAAAGTAGGATCGCTTGGGTTCACCTTAACACTCAGGACCGAATTCACAAAGGTACTTACGTATAGTAAGTATCTTTATGTGGGTAGAGTCCCCGCACATAAAAAGATAGGACAATTCTATCTTTATGTGCGGGGACTCCGCACTCCTAAACATACTACTCGTAAATCCCTATGTGAATCAGTCTGCCAAAGACCAAGCACTTAATAAATGAGGCGATCCTGAAAATGTGACAGACAAATGTAATTTAAATATGAGGTATATGTTTGCCAGCTAATTATGACATACTTTAAATATGCCATCTAGAAATGTATTCTAAATAAATATGCATACACGTTTATTGTGTAAAGCTGGAGAAAGAAATGTAAAGTAAATAAGAAAACATACTCTAAAATTTGGGTACTTTGTATTACATAAATATTGTGCAGAATTTAACTAATGTATTAAAACAATATGGTGTCATGTGGAAATATTTTATGTAAAACATAAAGAAATAAGCTGTTAAGAAAAAGGCATGTAGAATAATCTACTTTTTCACATGCAATATCCCTTTTTAGCTTCATTTTTTCTGCTAGCATTTTGAAAGATCTCCAACTTTCTCAGCCCGTTATCTTTAAAACATGGAGAAAAATTAAATAAGTCTATTGGCATACTGAAGTATACATTAAGGGCAGTGTGCTGGGGCACAATTAGGGGCAGATTTATCATTATTTCATGTAGGGCAGCACAGCAAGCCACCTTGCTGAGCTGCACTGTGTGAAAGGTAAAGGGCCGGAATGCCCTGTATTTAACATGATACAGCGCATTCCTTTCATTTGCTTGTGGTGGCGCACATTAACTTGCACGATGGTGCAAGGGTGCCTGCATTGCAGGCAGGATTGTTTTTGTGCAGGAAGGGGCATCTTCCTGCACAAAAACAATCCTCAGAGGCATTTTCCTCTTTCTGAGTGTGCTGCAGAATACAGCACACTTAGAAAGAGGAAACAACAGGGAGAAATAAGGATATTTCTCCTTGTTGCACTTTTGGTGCTATCCCATGTTTACCAGTGTTGGTAAATCTGGGAATGTGCTAAAGTCCATGGGTGGATGCGTGGGTACACCCACGATCCACCCATGGAACGCCTCCCAGGGGTACAGTAATGCAAGACAGCCATTGCCTTACTCCAGATTTATCAAGCCACTTAGCTTGATAAACCTCACTTAGGTTTGTGTTGATTTTGTGCCCCCTTGCATGGTGGAAGAGTGATGCAAAACCATGATACATATGCCCCTTAATGTGCATCTTGGCTGCAGTGCACAGTTGCACCACCCACTGAAATTGTATTTAGAAAAGTTCATTTCATGAGTTGTCCGTGATTGAATGTAAGTGTGTCGTATTTAGGGGCTGATGTAAGTGCCCCTAGCTCCACCTTGCACCACATTAGCATCATTTTTTTACCCTAATGTGGCCAAACAAGGCCAAAATCGTTGCACCAGATTTACAAAGTGGCGCCAACAAAGTGGCGCCACTTTGTATTCCTTTGCGCTACATTATGCCTGCGCCAGGCATAATGTATGCAAAGGGGACATTCCCCCATTAGTGGGGCCGAAAAAATGGCACAAAGAAATCTTGGATATGGCGCACACATGGTGGTGTTATAGGAGCGCCAAGGGGCTCAAGGAAAATGGCACTGCACTGGGTGCAGTGCCACTTTCCTTAAATCAGGCCCTTAGTTTTTCAGCCGCTGCCCCCTAACCTGCCTGCTTCTTTACATGACGTAGCTCTGCAGATGAGCTGGCCTTCAATTTGAATAACCTCACAAAGTCCTGTTGCATAGAATTGGCAAAGGGGAATCTCCACTGAGTTTGGAAAGAGGTCCCTGTGAGAATGTGAACACCTTGACACTTCAACAGAACCTCAAATGTCACAGACAAGTTTGGGGCATTAGACTATATAGTTCAGGCCTGTTTTTCCAGAGGGACTGGGATTAAGGGGGCTATTCTATTTTGGAAGCAATACATGCTGCCCTCTCCTAGAGGAGGTATTGAATCAACATCGAAGAGCATAAAATAAAATTATGGCAACTGTGATGCTGCATGCAGTGGGGCAGGGTCAGTGGAGGTGGACTTAAAGTCTTTCACCTTTAGATAATTACATAAATACTAACCCACAGCACAAATGAAAAATAGATACAAGTTAACTTAGTGAGAAATGCACCACTGTACATTATGAAACCCCCTTCAGTTAATGCACTGCTGAGGTCTGTGTGTGTAACCAAAGAGCCACACAATTAAATTCTGGTTGGTGTAGTGGAGAATAGTGGCTTGTGTATTTTTAGTGCTAAGAGGTTGCAGCCTCTAACAGAAAGCAATGTGACTATGTAAGTCATTGTTTTTAACTTTCATTACACACAGTATAAGATAGGTTCATACAAAATATGCAAAAAGCTTTATGATGAAAAAGTGCTTCCAAAATGTAGCTTTTAGTAATACCTAGACTGTAAGTAGCGCTGTTTTTTATAACTGTCTCTTAAAAGTACACACTTCACAGCTCAGCAGGTAGCACCCTTGCAATATCACTTTAAAATTTTTGATCTGTGTTATCAGGAAGCTTCATGTGACTACCAATTAAAGTCAATACCAGTTTACAAGCAGGATTTACAATTTCAGATTACCGAGATGTACACATTTGCATTTCTTTCAGGCAAGCAAGCACCTTGCAAGAAAGTTTTTTTCTTGCTTAGCACACTGTCTCACCTTTGGTTTCATAGTCCTGGAGACTCCCTCCCTTACAATTGAGCTGAAGCATCAAGAGATGGTTGTCTTTTCACAAAACATAGGGGAACTGATATTCTCAAATTAAAAAAGTATGGGCACATCGTGCCTTCTCGGATCCCACCCGTTTCAACCTCTGTATGGAATGCAAAGAAACCTTTACTTAGTGTATCCCTTCTTAATTGGTAAGGTGTGTAAAATGTTTTAACAGTTTAAAAAGCTTATGACTACTCACTCAAGTTACAGCGTTCCCAGGGCCCCCTCCAGAGTTTGGACTATGAATATAGACACTGTAGTGATTGCGGGTAGCAGTGAGTAGGGTTTCAGAAAGGAGACATTCCTCCACCTCTATTAAGCGGCTATATCTAATGGTGTCTGCCTTTGGATGGGCAGAATACACCTAGAAGATTAATTCATTGTAAAGATTGGCAACCCATGAAGATAGGCTTGTCAGAAGGTTTTGCAGGGCTTACCCTCCACGGTAAGAGCAGGGGAGTTTCTAGTTTCTAGGTCGAAGCCTACCAGACAGAGCAAGTGTCTAGTTTGCTATCGACATCCTGGTGGCACTCGGAAAGCTTCTCTTTTAATGCATTTCGTCCATTGCTTTCTATTGATTTTGTGGTTTCAACCTCACACTTACTTGCTTCCTATACGCTGGATTAATTAGTTTTAGGCTGTCCCTCATGAGTTCATCCCTTTCATTTTCCATATCCTCTTTACTGTATTCTTCCACGAGTACTGTATTTTTGTAAACAAGCCTTTAAATCTAGTTTTTATCTTGTCACATTTGCTGGCAGAGGTCAGATGTCAGGCTCTGGATTCCAGGGAGCTTGGTGTTTACTTGTCTTTCTCTGACTTCAAAGTGAGAGGATTCATGTGACAATCATGCTGGCTACTGGGGGTGTGCTTGAGGAAGGTTGAACAATGTTTTTTTTCTAGCACACAACAAAATTTAAATGTAAATGAACAGTGCAGGTATTTCAGGGTACATCAGAATTAGATCAGCACAAATGAAGCGCATTAATGCCATCAAAACAAATCAGTACATTAGGTAATGACATTTCCATACATTATAGTTTGTGTGGTGCAGAGTTTTACCAGTAAACTTGCCTGTGGAAATGTAATGTAATTTCAATTGAAGATGTATTGTCTGTAATAGCAGTACACTACCACACCATGCATACTCCACTTTAAACTACTCCAATTTACTCTGCATCAGTCCTCTGCACTCTAATCTGCACCACTCCACACTATCCCACTTCATGCCACTCCACACTGCATCATGCACACTTCTCTGCACCACTTCACTCTATCTATGCCTATGCACTCTACCCTACACTACTCTGCTTTGCACCACTGAACACTTTACCACTGCACTTTACACCACTCCACTCTGTGCCACTCCACTCTGTGCCACTCTACAACAGTGCAATCTATGCAAGTGCACTCTACTCAGTAACACTCCACTCTATGTCAATTCATTCTACACCACTCTAATCTACTCTGCACTACTGCACTCTACTCTATGCCCCTGTGCTCTACCGTACACTACTCAGCTGTACTCTACTTTCCACAACTGCACTCTACACCACTTTACTCAAAACTAATATACTCTATGCAACTGCACTCTATGCCAATCTACTCTGCACCACTGCACCTCCCACCACTATACTCTAACCACTGCACCTCACACCACTATACTCTAATCTGTAACACTCTATGCCACTGCACTCTAAGGCATTCTACTCTATGTCAGTGCACTCTAAGCAACTCCATTGTACTCTGCACCATTGTACTCTAGACCCATGCCACTCTTCTCTGAGCCACTCGATTTATATTACTGCACGTCACATGAATGCACTCCGTGCCACTCTGCTATACGCCACTGCACTCTATGACAGTCTGCTCTGCACTTTACGCCACTGCACTCTATGCCATTGTCCTTTACTCTGCCCCATTCTACTCTACTCCACACCACTCTATGCAGTACAATCTATGCCACTCTACTCTGCATGACCCCACTCTCTGCCACTACCCTCTACCCTGCACCACTCCACTCTGCTCTACACCAACTACACTCTATGCCACTTCACTTTATGCCACTCTACTCTGCAACACTGCTCTCTCTGCCACTGAACTCTATGCCACTTAGCTCTTCATCACTGGACGCTATGCCACTGAACTCGACTCTGCACCACTGTACTGTACAGTACACCAATGGACTGTACACCACTACACTTTGTGCCACTCTACTCTGCATCACTCCACTCTACACCAGTGCACTCTATGCTGCTCTACCCTATACCATTGCATTCTACACCACTCTACTCTGCAACACTGCACTGTGCCACTAAACTCTACACCACTCTACTCTGCACCACTGCACTCTATTTTACACCATTGTACTTTATGCCACTCTACTGCACTCTACTCCAATGCACTCTACACCACTTTACTCAAAACTAATATACTCTATGCAACTGCACTCTATGCCAATCTACTCTGCACCACTGCACCTCACACCACTATACTCTAACCACTGCACCTCACACCACTATACTCTAATCTGTAACACTCTATGCCACTGCACTCTAAGGCATTCTACTCTATGTCAGTGCACTCTAAGCAACTCCATTGTACTCTGCACCATTGTACTCTAGACCCATGCCACTCTTCTCTGAGCCACTCGATTTATATTACTGCACGTCACATGAATGCACTCCGTGCCACTCTGCTATACGCCACTGCACTCTATGACAGTCTGCTCTGCACTTTACGCCACTGCACTCTATGCCATTGTCCTTTACTCTGCCCCATTCTACTCTACTCCACACCACTCTATGCAGTACAATCTATGCCACTCTACTCTGCATGACCCCACTCTCTGCCACTACCCTCTACCCTGCACCACTCCACTCTGCTCTACACCAACTACACTCTATGCCACTTCACTTTATGCCACTCTACTCTGCAACACTGCTCTCTCTGCCACTGAACTCTATGCCACTTAGCTCTTCATCACTGGACGCTATGCCACTGAACTCTACTCTGCACCACTGTACTGTACAGTACACCAATGGACTGTACACCACTACACTTTGTGCCACTCTACTCTGCATCACTCCACTCTACACCAGTGCACTCTATGCTGCTCTACCCTATACCATTGCATTCTACACCACTCTACTCTGCAACACTGCACTGTGCCACTAAACTCTACACCACTCTACTCTGCACCACTGCACTCTATTTTACACCATTGTACTTTATGCCACTCTACTGCACTCTACTCCAATGCACTCTACATCACTACACTCTAAGCCACTATACTCTATGCCAATCCACTGTACTCCACTCTAATCTACTGTGCACCACTGCACTTTATGACACTGCACTCTACATCACTTCACTCTACACCTTTCTACTCTTCACCATTCTACTTTATGCCAGTGCACTGCACCCCACTCTGCTATGCACCACTGCACTGTTCGCTACTGCACACTATACCACTCCAGTCTAGGCCACTCCACTCTGCATGACTGCAGTCTACGTCACCCAACTCTGTGCCAGGCTACTCTGCAACACTGCACTCTATGCCACTGCAGTCTACTCTGAAAGAATCTACTCTATGCCACTCTATGCCACTGCGCTTTATTCCACTGCACTGTACTTTGCGCCACTCCACTTTATGCCACTGTACTCTATGCCACTCTATCAATCAATCATCAAGAACCATCAAGAAGACTACGATCCACTTCCCTATCACTTGCCCACACTCCACGCATCTACCGAAGCAGAAGTAGAGAACGTTCCTTCTCCCACATAGCAGAAAAAACCTGGGACAGCCTCCCCACGCAACTCCAGACCATCACCTCTTATACAGAATTCTATAAAGCCCTCAAAACCTGGCTATTCAAATGAACTGCTGAGACCTGCAAGCAATTGGATATCCTAAAGGGTGATTAGTCGTGTTTTACAGATCCTGATTGATTGATTGACTGTACTCTGTGCCACTGTACTCTCTGCTGCGCTACTCTATGCTACTATATGCTATGCCACTATGTTCTACACCCATGCACTCTACACCGCTTTACTCAAAACCAATGCATTTTATGCCAACTAGTCTGCACCACTGCATTCTAAGCCACTATACTTTATTCTGCAATACTCTATTCCACTGCATGCTATACAACTCTACACTATTGTGCTCTACATAACTGCACTCAGCACCTCTGTACTATATGCCAATGCATTCTACACCAATGGACTATGCCACTGTACTCTAGGACACTGCACTCTATGACACTCTACTCTGCAAGACTGGACTTTCCATCACTGAAATCACTGCTACTCTTTGCCACTGCACTCAATGCTCTGTTCTCTTCTCTGCACCACTCAACTTTATGTCACTTTACTCTACTCTACGCCCCTCCACTACACTCTACACTGCTCTAATCTGCATCACTCCACTCTATGCCACTGTAATCTATTGTGCACCACTGCACTTCACACCACCTCACTCTACATCACTCTACTCTACACCACTGCAGTCTATGCTACTCTACACTACACTTCTGCGCTCTGTCATGCACCACTCCAATCTACCTTGCACAACTCCATGCTATGCCACTTCACACTACCTTGAAACTATCTACTCTATGTCACTGTACTCCACTCTACACCACTCAACTCTACACCATTGCACTCTACGCCACTACAATATACTCCGCAGCACTGTATTCTACACCACTGCACTCTACGCCACTCTATGTCCATGCACTCTAAGCCCATTAACTCCACACCATTTTATGCAAAACCAGTGCACTCTATGCTAATCTACTCTTCACCACTGTACTTTACACCACTTCACTCTACTCCAATCTAAGCCACTCTACAACACTACTCCACTCTACAATAATCTACGCCACTCCCTTTATGCTACTCCAAACCACTTTACTCCACTCTCTTCTATGACACACTGCTCCACTCTGGTCCACTCCACTACTCCATCCCACTCCACTCTATGAGCCAAATGTACGTAGCTTTTTGTTGGTCGCAAATGGGTCAATTTGCAGAATCGGCCCATTTGGGACCCACAAAAAGCATTTCCCTTTGTACAAATCCCTATTTTGTGAGTCGATATACAGTTACCGACTTGCAAAACAGGGTTTGTGACTCGCAATTAGCAAGGGGCTTTCTGAGGGCGTCCCTCCTAATTGCGACTTGCAGGGGGATGTATGATTGTTTTGTGACCATGAATGCAGACGCAAAACAATCGCAGCTAACACCAATTTCAAATTGGTGTTAACCCATTGACAAACAGAAAGGGGTGCCAGTGGTAGCAACAAAAAAAAATTCAGAGCAGGCGCAGGACCACTCTTCCTTTCCTTTTCATTTTTGAAATGCATCCCATTTTCCTTTAAGGATGATATGTTCCTTTAAGGAAAACAGGCTGCATTAAAAACAAACTGCTTTATTGAAAAGCAATCACAGATATCGTGGTCTGCTGACCCCAGCAGGCCTCCATCCTTGTGAGTGCGGCCATCCCCAAATGGGTTGCAAATTGCGACCTGCCTCATGAATATTAATGAGCCTGATCATTTGCGACCCATTTAGGAATTGCAAACAGTGTGGTTAACACTGTTGAACATTTTGTTTTTTGACTCACAATTTGTGATTCACAAACAAATCGCAAATTGCGTGTCACAAAACAAAAGGTCATACATCTGGCCCTATGCCACTTCACTCTATGACACTCTATGTCACTTTATGCCACTCCACTCTATGCCACTCAACTCTACAACAGTCTATTCTACTTTATTCCATTCCATGCTCTTACACTACTCCACTCTATGGCACTCCACTCTGTGACAATCTACTCTGCTCTATGCCACTGTACCCCACAACACTCTACTCCACTCTCTGCAACACCCTGTACACCACTCCACTATGTTCTACACCACTCCCCAATACTCTGGGACAATTTACATCACTCTGACAATCTACCCATTCGATTCCCTTCAACTCTATGACATTCTACTCCTCTACAACACTTCACAATAATCTACACCACTCTTATCTACACTACATCATGACACTCCACTTCACCCACTGCACTCCACACCATGCCCTCAACTCTCTTCTAAGCCACGCTATGGCACTCCATGCCACTCTGCTTTACCCAACTAACTTTTAGCCAGGCTGAACAGCAGTCATGTTGGTGTACAACATGACTAAAACATATTGGCAAAGCCAATAGCTCTTCCATAGGCAAAAGCTATTGGCTGTGCCAATGCTTGTTTATATTGCATCTACCACCATCTAGTCGCATTTCATTGTCATCTACCTCACTGGTAATAATTTAAAAGTCAAACTTTGTTTGTAAGACCATTGGGTCCTATAAAAGCACAGGCCTGGGGCATCATACCCCCCACCCCAGGCTTGAGATAGCCTGCAAAAAATGAGTAAGGCACGACAGAGACAAAACAACAAGATGTACCTTTCTGCATTTGATTCATGTGAGAGGTTGTTACACATTAATGTCCCCATTGACATGTATGTAATTCTCAGGAAAATTCAACTCCTGGTGGCAGCAGAGACTAAAACAGTAGAAGAAAGAATTCTTGAAGCGCAACACACCAGTAACCAGATGCAACTTGGTCGGACCAGTTATTTGTGAAGGTCCTAAGTTTGATAATGGAAGTGAGTGAACAAGTCAACTTCCACTCCTGTGAGCTGGTACCATGAAAAACAATTCTCCCATAGAAGACTGGGGACTCGGGGGTCTTAGTGGCAAAAACATTTTGTGCACGAGTAATGCTGGTATAAGAATGAACTCACAAAGGGACATAGCTACCAGTGGTGCAGCAGAAAGGCCGTCTAATCACCTGGCTAAACCTACTCTATACTGATACAGTTTGTTGGACTCCTTCCAAACCTGTTGACGCATTTTGGCCTGTGCTCATTCAGGCCTTCTCAGGACAAGGGAAGTCAAGGAATACTCCTCTGAAAAGCTCATCACAACACCATGAATGTATAACATAAGATGCCATATACAAGGCACCTGGGGGCCAATAGTCCGACCTATGTGTGGACCCCCCGCCCGACAATTAGCTTTGAATCAGCCTAATTTTATTTGACGATATGTTCCTGGTTTCAGGAGTTGTAATATTAAACAGCTTAACGTGTGAAGAATTCATTAGGAGAGCACTCCCTCACTAGGCCTCACTTAGGGCCAGATGTAGGAAGCATTTTGCATGGTGCAAACTGCGAAAATCGTAGTTTGCGCCATGCAAAATGCTGATCGCGATGCTCATTCACAATTTGCGAGTCGGTACCGACTCGCAAATTGTGAATGCGACTCGCAAATAGGAAGGGGTGTCCCCTTCCTATTTGCGACTCGCATTGCTATGCTAAATTGCTTTGTGACCGCGAATGCGGTCGCAAAGCAATTTGCAGTTACCACCAGTGTCACACTGGTGATAACCCATTCGCAAAAGGGAAGGGGTCCCCATGGGACCCCTTTCCCTTTATGAATGTTGCCAAAAAGGGGTTTTCAGAGCAGGCAGTGGTCCAATGGACCACTGCCTACTCTGAAAAACCGAAACCAAATGGTTTCGTTATTTTTTATTTTGCAACTTGTTTTCCTTTAAGGAAAACGGGCTGCAAAATAATAAAGAAAAAACAGCTTTAGTTAAAAAGCAGTCACAGACATGGAGGTCTGCTGTCTTCAGCAGACCACCATCCCTGTGAGTGCAGGGACTCGCTATGGGGTCGCAAAATGCGACCCACCTCATTAATATTAATGAGGTGGGTCTTTGCGACCCCATAGCAACTCGCAGACGGTGTCTGAGACACCGTTCTGCATCCGATTTTGCAAATCGGAAATTGCGAGTCGTACCGACTCGCAATTTCCGATTCGCAAAATCGGATTTTGCTACATCTGGCCCTTAATGTTTAATGGACCTGGAGCCCTGCCATAATTTGATGTAGCTGACGACTCAACAAGTTTATGCTTCCCACGCCTCTTCTGCCTTTAAGCAACAACTGCCACTTTGAAGGTTTGGCCATTTGGCATTCAACATGATGAACGTGCATCCTTTACATCGTCACATACATATTTATCACTGAGATCCAGCATAGGGAGCTTGAATTCTCTAAATGAGGTGGGAGATCTTCTATGAGGTGCAAAGATGCTAGGGTCTCAAATAACTTGGAAGACTGGTCGGCAGGTTGTTAAAACACGAATGACATCCCATATCTCCTAACTACTATTTATTGTCAGGGATTACAGGGCACCTAGAGTTAATTCCAAGGCTGCCACAGCTAGTCTCCCAGGAATCTCAGAAGTATACTGTATCCTGCTTGTCATGAAGGAAAGATGTAGGTCATCAGTAGTACATGGGCTGACTCTAGATGTGTGACAGTCTCTGTGACACCCTCTGCCACGAGTGTTTAGGAGAAAAGGAAGTGTCCATTCAGAGTTATCACGCATTACAGGGAGAAGCTACAGGTGAACTATAATCAGGTTCTGGTCCTGCTTGACCCAACATAGGGGAAATAAAGCAAGATGTTCTTTGGGAAAAAGACTTCCTGTAGTGGTCTTTTCTGGATGATATACATGACCATCAGTCATACGAGGACTGGACAGCCTAGTACAAGGTTAATGTCAAACTACCAACATGCAGATTCCTCAAATCTTTCCTCGTCCAAAAGCTAGCACAACTAGGCACCGCAGTGTAGGAGGCAAAGAAGAGTTGAAGGAATCCTTATCCTAACAACTTCAAACAAAGCAAGAGGCTGGCACTCTATGAGTCACCACTTGGAGGGTTACTAACAAAGTGTGGGCGAAAATATTTTGCATATTGTGTTACAGTTTGTGATACTTCAGAAAATTCTCTTAGCATAACTTGCATGAAAAATGAATAAGAGGATATACCACATTCAAAGGCAGTCACGATACTTGTGAGGGAAAGTTTGAGGGAAAAATGTAATCTACAACACATTCCCAACATTTGAGTGCATTTTCACACATCCAGAATTCACAGAATCGTACATATTTCCCATGGTGTAAAATCTGCAAAACTCACAGGAATAATAATGATTTTGTACAACCCTTGTGTTAGCACACTGGCTGCCACTCCACTCTACTGCCTAGGGATGGACACTTCTTACGACTTTTCCAGTCTTGAGCTAAAAGACACATGTTTCGCAGCCAGAGACTCCAGGCTCGCTGGACCTTGATAAAAAAAGGCAGAGTAATAAACATAAGACGAGCAATGCGCAGACATAAAATTTCCTCTTAACTCACCTGCCTTTGGAGGGTCACAAACGCCTTGGAGGTCACTCACCCGCCCTAGTGCCAGTCTCCCTTTGCCTGCTAGGGCCACCTTGCTTTTCTAAGTGTTGGTATAGGCTCGGACTGGATTTCTGGCACTCTGGCTCAACTGCCTGCCAACAGGCAGTTTTACAGCCTGGGGAGATGTGCAATGTGTGTGTGTGGGGGGGAAGGAGGTGGTCACACTTGAAAACAGTGTTATTTTGAAAAGCGCTATCTCTTAAAGAGAAGCAACCCAGCGATGTTTGTAAAACTTTTAGGAAAGCCAAGTGTGCATAAAGCACAGGGCTTTAACTATACTCGTAAAGGTAAATAAAGAACAGGCCTTGTCATAGCCAATAGGTCGTGCTTTTAGGACCTTATATGTGTTTAGACAGAGCTATTGGCTTTGCCAATGCCTCTAAGCTATGTTCTAGAGCAGCGTTGGTGCTGTGCAGCATGTTGAAAAGTTAGAATAAAAAAGTGCTATAAGCATTTTTGTTACCTTTTACATAACCAACAAGAAATTATTTATTTAAACTTTGAACAAACTTTTTGAATCTTTGTTATCACGTGTTTAAATTTACCAAATAAAGGGCCTGATTTAGAATTTTGCAGGCGGATTACTCTATCACAAACGTGACGGATATCCCGTCCACCGTATTGTGATTCCCATAGGATATAATGGAATTGTAATTCGGTGGACGGGATATCTGTCACGTTTGTGATGGTGTAACCCCATCCACTTAACTCTAAATGATGCCCAGAGTGTTTTCATAATTTGATATTTAACAGCTCTGATTTTTTGATGCTTGGTAGTGTGTTTAAGAGCTTAATGTCAGTCAGTAAGTAAGTAAAATGATGTCGCTTGCACAGAAAATGTATTTAATATATTTTTTTCCGTGGGGGAGAGGTAACTGCCCTTTGTTCCAGTAGATAACTGAGGTTATTGGATCTTCAGGTCGGACAACATTTCTAGGATTTTTCAAGGCCTGACCTTCTGACCCGAAAACAACAGACTTTTTAAGGCTTAAACTAAAAAGAACCTTCACACATGCCTTACTTTACTAAATTTGGGGAGGAGGCAGCACCAGAGGATTACTTGCTTTGAGGACGCATCTCAGTGGTCTGTACCAACTGGGCAAGACACTAACAAAGCCAGGCTCCTTTCTGCTGAAAAGCCCAGTAGACTACACGGAGTGATTAGAATACATTAGGTTTCTTGAAGGGGAGTCAATGCAGTCATCAAAGTGGGGGACACTATGTCCAATTTCTTCAGATACATGAGTGGCTACACTGCTGCATGGTGTCACAAATAATTTAGAAGGCTTAACAAACCATCTATTTAATCGACCATAGCAGGAAGACCAAGTTAAAACCTGCGATTATTTGAAGACATGTTTTGTAAGTTACAGGCAAATGTTAGCAACAGGCACAAAACATAATAAACTACTTAACCAGCATGGGAATTCAGGACCTGCAGCAAACATATTAAACTAATTGGGCTTCCTTACTAGGATGCTACGTGTAACCCAGTGCTCTCAGTAGGCATGTTGGCCCTCTAAATTAACCATTAAGAGGTGACTAGATTACACAGAGGTAGTTACAGCAAAAACAAATAAATCTACTGCAACTACTTTACCAGTAAGTCACCTATTACTTTCTGAATACAGAATCTCCACAGGGGGCACTTAATGACCCCACTATCTCCCAATCCATGTTTTCAAATGTGGTCTGTTTGTAAACAAAGTAAGCATGAACAGCTTTTCTATCATGTTTTTTCTTGCTGACAGATTTTGTGCAGATACAGTATAAAAAATATAAAGCTTACTTTTACAGTTTCTCCACTTCTGTGAAAAAAACAGTGTATTGCTCCAACATGTAGTCAATAGAATAAGGAATATGCTGAGACTGTGACAATTAGGGATACTGTTTTTCCTTCTCCAGCATCAATCTGGAGATGAAAACAACAGGACCATCGGCTTCTACTGGAACCTTGGAGAGCATAACACCCTTGAGGTCAAGGCTGGGCTACTCCCTTTTTCAATCTGAAAGAACAATACTAGGGCACTGCCGTCGATCACCGTAAACAGCTGCAGGATTCAGGGCTGCATCACAGAATGGATCCCTCCTCCTGATGTTATCATAGCCTGGCTGCTCAGGGACTTACCACGGCACACGCCCAGCGCAGGATCTGTGTGAGCAGAGACATCATGGAGCTCGACCCAGCAGCAGTGGAAGCCTCGCTAGGGGAATAACTTCTGGGAGCCTGAGCCCTGCCATCACAGGATCAGCAATTGAACAATGAGATTGTTGTTACTGTCAGGCCGTACAGTAATGGATATGGAAGGAGGGTAAATGTAAAAAATCCTTGCCCTCACCAGGAGTGGCAAGGTCACATCTCTATCTTTAATATATATATATATATATATATATATATATATATATATATATATATATATGTCATCCCTAAGTAGGCCTCCTGAGCCCAAGAGACAGGGTGCGTTATATTAAAAGTAGGGACATATAAGTGAAAGCGTATATATCCCTATAGTAGTCTCTTTCCATTTTGGGCTATTATAAGTGTTCAGGTGGCTATAGGATAACATGGGCTGGCACGTGGGCATCCTTTAGTTGCCAGCTCCATTATGGTCTCACAGACAGATGTCATGCTTGGTATCACACAACTTTTCTCATCAACCCTGGCTTGCTCCCCAAGCCAGCTTGAATGTAACATGCACCCAGGTGGCTACCCTAGAGATTGCTACCACGTGCCTCACTCTTCCTGGCCCTGGCTGACAGCCTACAAGTTTCTTCCTTCAAGACAGGAATCTGACCCCCTGCTAGGAGGTGTGAAAACTCCCAGGAGTCAGAACCAAAGGCCTGCCTTGGTGGGAGGTGTCACCTCCCTCCCTGACAGGATGGCTACTGACGAGAAGGTCACACTGCCTTTGATATGCAATTGTGTTACCTCCCAGGTGAAGACAAAGCACCAGGCACATTTGCAATCTGGCAGGTGGAAACATTAGGTAGTCAGGAGGCATACCACCCAAGAGGGTTAGTCACACCTCTAAGGTGAGCTATCTGATCTTTATAGCTGAAGAAGGGTTTCCCCCATTGTTAAAAATGGCAGAATAAAGGCTTCTGGGCAGAAAAGTTGCAACCCTCCACAGGAAGGGGTCATATCATGGGCAGATTAGCCAATGGGGCTAGTAGCCTATTGGATGCCAGTGCCCAAACCCTAAAATCTAGGATGTAAGGGGCTCCAGTGGCACCAGAACCCCAGATCTGATGAACCTGTAAAAAAAGGGCAAAGAAGAGACCGGTGACTGGGGCTTCAGGACCTGCACAAAGCAAAGGCACAATAACCTGCACCTGGGGCAACCATCCTGCAACTGCACGATTAACACTCATCCTAGTCCAGAGACCAGCTTTAAAGGAAAGAGGAACCACTCTGCAAGCCAAAGGCAGCTCCAGACCTCCCATGGATTAGAGGTACTAGTTCCCTGCAGCCCTCAGACAACTCACACTCCCGGAACGAATGAATCAGTGGCCATTGGGCGTGCTAAGGAATCACCCAAAAATAAATGGTTCAGTGCATTTTGAGAAACGTAGTCCTGACCTCCAGCATGTTTCAGGTGGCAACTGTTTTCCCCCAGACTCCAGGATGCCCAAATAACTAAAAGCTGAATTTGCTCATACCAAAGGCTTATTTGTGGCCTATTGGGTAGCACTAACTTTGTTCGACACTGCAACCGAGGAATCCTGCAATGCCGTAAACCCGACATCCCAGTGGCCCCACTGTCAAGATTTTGCACCCCTTTCCTTGCCAGCACTGCCATGCAGCAAACCCAGTACTCGCAGCTCCCTCGCTCAGCACCATGGACAGTCAGGACAACTCTGCACCATGGCCCTAATGCCAGGTAAAATGATACTGACTGCTGAACCTTGGTCCAGGGACCCGCACCCACTTTACCCTCAGTGGGTTACACTGAACTTGGCCTGCAAATGACCAATTATCACTAATACATTTCGCCATTGATTGCAACATTAAAGTTTTGCAAGAATGAAATCCACATTTATTTTTTCTTTGAAAATCCATAAATCCGGCTATATTTATCTAATTGCCTTCACTTTGGTGTCTAAAATTTTATTAAAATCTGCGTTATTTTGATAACTTTGTGTTGGATTACTTTTGAGTTCAGTCAGTTACTTATTGTTCATGTTGGGTCTGTAAAATGCTTAACACCTGTTCCTTTAGTAAAGCCTGACTACTCTGAGCCACACTACCAGGACTGAGCTACAGAATTATTATTGTGAATCCAAAGGACCCGAGGAGGGAGGGGGTAAAGTGAGAGTATTATATAGTGAAGCCTTACCAGCCTCACTGCATAAAACCTCACTTTCCTACAGATAATATTTACATATGGCTAAACTGTACATATCATGTAAAATATAACTAGAATGAGTGCTTGCGGAGTTAACAACACAAGACTATCTTCTCCCCGCAAATAAACATGAACTGAAAATTCCCTGTGCACGCCACAAAGCCCTGATGCAGAGACAGAGAAGGTCATGTGGCCAGATACCAAATCAAACCTTCAGCATGGAAACAGGGATAGCGTCCAGCCGCCAGGCTTCCGAGGGACAGTGGATACAGGAAAGTCTTGTTTATCCAGCTCCTTGATGCAACAAACTGCCCCTGTCTGATAAGGGATATAGGGCCTGATTCTAACTTTGGAGGACGGTGTTAAACCGTCCCAAAAGTGGCGGATATACCACCTACCGTATTACGAGTCCATTATATCCTATGGAACTCGTAATACGGTAGGTGGTATATCCGCCACTTTTGGGACGGTTTAACACCGTCCTCCAAAGTTAGAATCAGGCCCATAATCTTCTTAAGGTTCGGATATAGGGACCAAAGAATAATAGCTCAGAACAGTTCTCCTGTCCAAATATTTTCCATTCCGCTCCTTGTCACGCCTCTGAATGGGGAGAGACAACCAGAGGCCACAGCAAGGCAGCAGTCGGGCAGCCACGCCACTCAGTCTCGAGCACCTTTAAAGCGATGCGTACACTCAAATTCTTCGGAACAAAACAGAGGAGTATTTTATAGAACTTTTCAAAAACATATTTTCATTTATTAAACTGTTATAAGATGCTTGTGTAATCTTCCTGTTCCTCACCAAATCTGATTTTTTGGGGGTGGCGCTCTCAAGGAAGAAAGAGTATTGGTCAGATTTCACCTACTCGGGCACTAACGTTGTTGAGACATATGACTTTGCCTTCTAATAGCCAATGAAATGAGGACAATCCTGCAGTGTCTCGCCAGGGAGATTGGTGACAATGATCGTGCACCCATTGATCTGCAGGGGATGGATGACTTACAAGACGACTCACAGAAGAGCTGAGACTTGTACAAAGCTGGGCACCATCCAGCACAGGGACTATGTGGATGAGTTTCAGGGCAGCATTGACGACAAAGCCGCCACACTCTCTCACATGCAACACGAAGAGTAATGCTGGACAAAAGGTCTCCATCTAACCAGCAAAGGTGTGGGTATTGTTCCACACTGCACCCAATTTAGACTACTACCCATCAACAGAGGCTCTGCATATCATGCTGTTGACTGCTTGCTGTAGTAGCGCTGTGTGTTGGAAGGTCGGGAGACAGTTTTAGCAGGACCCGTAGGCCAGAGGTAAGAAGCTACTTTATTGAAATACCCCAACACAAAACCTGCCCCCAAAGAGGAGAGTTGTCTAATTCCAAACTATGTAGCAGGGGCAATTGAAGACATAGGCAGCGTTCCGCTTACAATTCTATATTACCTCACAGCATATCACTCATTTTAAACTACACCAAATAAACGAAAAAGCACACAGGGAATAATGTATAGCCACGCAGCACGAATAATACCAAGGGCCTTATTTAGAGAACTGTCCAACTGCACATCTGCCACGTCATTTAATGGAGGATGGTGCTTCTCCCTGGCGACACTGGGCGGCCGCAAACTATCCTGGCCGTGGAAGAGCCACCATATTTAGAATGGGTTTTCCAAGTCCGTGTCAGACTGTTTTTTCTTGTCTGCAACTGTCATGAACAGAATGACAGTACCGGGCAGGAAAAAATAAACAGGGTCCCCATTGTGCGCCAAGAAAACGCCCACTACAACAGAGACACTGCACATTTGCTTTACAGAAACAAACCCTACCCTTGGGGGACTGTCTTTGGAAAACAGAAATAAAGCGACCTGTCATCCATGCCTAAATGGCATTGCAGGCCAGCCAGCATTGCTTTCTCAGAAACCAATATGTGTTTTTAATCCTACATTGAGTTTTTGGTCAGACAGAGGAGAGAGAGTAAAGTTGGATGGTAAGGGAGAAAGCACTGCGAGCCCACTCTGGTAATAAGTAGACTTTGCTGATAAATATTAAGAAGATATTGGAGACAATTTTAGTGGAGAAATAAAAGTTTGCTATACAAAACCACATTTCAAGAGTTAATACACTGCCCTAGGAATCCAGGGCCACATTTACAAAGAAATCTTGTAATGCAACGCAGAAAATGAAGTTACTCCTCTGCAATGCGTGAATGGGAGAGTGAAGACTAGAGCCACATCTACTGAGATGTGGTGCTGATCTCCCCTCTCCCTGCGCTGGCACACTTTTGGCTGCCATGCCCCAGTGCACACACCCTTGCCCCATAGTGCAAGGATGTCTGCGCTCTGTAAATCATAGGCTTCGTACTGGAAGGAGCTGCATCAGCTATGCTTTAAGGCTTTTCCCACTTTGTATGTGTGCTGGACAATTCAATACACATGTAAAGAGTAAAAACATTTCTTCTCGTTATGCCTGCCTCAGGGAGGCGCAGGATTTAGGCAAAAATCCCTAGCTATGATTCTTTGTAGATAGGGATTTGTGTCAAAGCCCAGGGGTGGTTAAATGGGAATGTTCATCCATGGAATGCCCCCTTGAAGCAAAGTCATATAAGGCAGTGCATTGCAGAACTTTGAGATACTTTTGAGATGGTATCCAATGCAAATTCCGATTTGAGATGGATAGTTAATCCCAACATAACACTAAGAGTCGGGTATGTGTTACAAAAATAACGCAAACCTGAAGCAAGAGTTAGTAAATCTAGGACCTAGTATTCCTGACGCAAATGAGGCAATTGCAAACTAATTTCATTTAATTGCGGTTTGAATTACATTAGTAATATATTGCACTGTCTTTTTAGGTGTGAGCAAGGTAGACTAGATAGAAATCACACAATCATGATACAGTCGAAAACAAGTGTACCAGAATAACAGGATTTAGGATGAGAATCAAAGACTGTACCATCATAACAGTCATTGACAAATGAAACAGATCTGCGGAGTGGAAGGTGATAAGAGAAGCCTCGCAATAATAATGTAATCTAACAAGGGAAATAGACCTTCATAGTGGAAGGTGCGGACAGAGATCACACAAGCATGAAAGAACCAGGCAAAGATGAAACAGACAGATTGAACTTGAAAAGAAAGACCACAAAGTCATATAATGCAGACCAGCAGTGTAGATCAGAAGGAAAGCCACACAATCATGATACAATCTGAGAAAAGTAAACCAGCCCAATAAAGAGTACGGTGCCAACAAAATATACAGCCATGTTACAGTCAGAATAAAGCCTATCAAATCAACAGGTCGATGAGTGTGAACAGCGACCACAGAATCATGATGCAGTCACAGACTAGGGAAGCAGTACAACAGAGTGGAAGGTGCCAACAGAAAGCACACAGTCATGCAACAGACAGAATCAGAATTTATTGAAACCGACCAATAGTGTGGCATGCACGAACAGATACCACAGACACATGAAACAAATGACACAAGAGAAACAGACCAACAGAGCAGAAAGTGTTAACAGAGACCACACAATCATGCTATGGTCATAAGAATAATAAGTATAAGAAGCTTGACTCATCCACAGAAGGGTAACAGACCAACAGCATGTAAGGGGCAAGAAGAAAGCACACTATTGTGAAATCTCGGGAAATTAAGTTAGCCAAGTGTAGACTGTTATATGACACACACAGCTTTGGCGCGAGCACAACCTGGGACAGGGTAGCCCTGGCAGTGAACCCCTAAGAGGGATTCTTTGTTTATTTTCTGCACCACAAGTGGAAGAGGGAAATATTGTAGCTGAACGTGCAGAGTGTGACAGGCTTTCCATAGTCGCTTGCCTTTACATCTTAGTGACTGAGGGGCCCAAGAAGGTCAAATATGCTGCACTTAGTCCTCGTGCATGGCCAGCCTCGCCACACCATGCTGAAATTCGCAGCTTGATGGCGGACTGGTAGCTAATTCTGGGTAAGGAGCACTAGAACCTGCCATACGACTACTGCAGGCTGCCCACGTCAGGCTGAGGCTCAGATCTGATTCCCTTTGACAGCCGCGCTCCTGGTGTTAATATCCGCGAGTAGGGCGAGGTTTAATTACGGAAGCCTCGGTTTATTAGAGTGCTGATATCCTGTCATGGTGGCTCAGCTTCGCCTTAACCGATTCTGACATCTAAGCAGAGGAGGCTTAAGAAGACAGGATCTGAAACGGAGACGTCCAGATGCAAATAGAAATGGGTGGGATGCATGCGTGCGGTGAAGCCACTCTTGACAGGCGCTATTCCACAGAAGCTTTTTCTGGTTTCCATCACTACTTTAAAGGCAGCAACAATTGAACCTTGATGCTCCTGGTCAAAATGGTGGCTTCCCTTAATGTAAACCAAGCTTACATGATGCCATCCAGCATAATACTGCAGGACTGTTATGTGGGGCCAATCATTTTGACCAAGAAGATGTGCTCCACTGCAGCATCTTTAGAGGTCCTTTCTACAGGTAAACTGACTTACAGCACAGTGTGCCTCATTGCGAGAAACATATCAATCTTGCCTCCTACTTGTAAATGCAAGGAACCCAGCACACAAAACGGATGCCTGCTTATAGTGTCACACAGTGTATAGGAAAAGGGCAGCAATCGAGCCTTCTCCAGACAGACCGTAATCAATTTAGATCCCATCTTACTCGATAGAACAACCGAACTTCAACGGTGTGACCACCAGGACCTCTATACAATTCATTTGGCTCCATAGTACACAGAAGTCTAACACCTCATTTGATATATTGCCCTCTCTATGAACATACTCATCATTTATCCCACCAAGCATACCATAGTATAGCTGGCCAAGGAATGCCACCCATTCAAAAGCTAGTGATGGCTTTCTGAAGTGGTGTGCCAGCAGAGAAGAAAACTGATGTGTGAGTACAATATACTCTAAGTTTGTGTAACAATAGTTTTATTAACCCAAGAAAGAGAAAAGCTAATTAGCTATTACAGTGCTAATGTATCATTGTGTGAAAGAGGGCAGGCTTTAACCTATGGGTCAAAGCACAAAGATCTAGATCAGCAACAACAATTCATGTTGTTCGTCTTCCATATTGATAATGCTGGCCACATTCCTGACTTAGGGCCTAATTATGAGTGTGGCAGTCCTCAGACAATCACACTCTTGGTGGATGTTGGACTGCTGCAGCTGTGGAGGTCCGACTGCCACATTTCGAGGTTGGCGGGTATCCCCACCAACCTACTGCTGTCTCTGCCGGATTCAGAGATCCCGGCGGGCTGACAGTGGTGCAGGTTGTAATCAGACAGAGCACGCTGAACTCAGCGCCACCCTGCTGATTACAAGCTGGTTCTCTGGCAGCCTTTTCATGGTGGTGTCACCGCCATGAAAAGGGTATCGGAGAACAGGTTCAGGGGGCCATAGTGGGGCCCCTGCACTGCTGCCATGCCTGTGGCATGGGCAGTGCAGGGGTCACCCTGCCCAGCACCCTCAAAATGCTCACTGTCTGCTGTGCATCCACCACCACTTTCCTGCTGGGCTGACCAGGGGAAACCTTGGTTTCCCCTGGTCAGCCCTGCAGGAACCTCTTAATGGGGCTGGCAGGGAGGTAGCCAGAATGGGAGCAGCCACCCCGTCAGGAGTTTGGAGGACAGGTGTTCTTTGCCAAGTACAACAACCTATTGTCTGAATGCTCTGAAAACCATGCTACAAGGTCATTATTTATCAGAGGGCTACTACCATTAATAAAACATAGTGCTGGCCCCAAGGATTACATAGCTACATGAAAAAGTAGTGTTTCAGCCTATTCATTGCTGGTTGGTGACAGTGAAGACCTTGAGGAGTAGGTGGAAGACCACGTCGGACAAATATCAGACCATAAATTGTCAGACACCTGTACTTGTTTGGTTCAATGACACAATATTGCGGTAAAAAATATTGTTGCCAAAAATATTATGTCAAAAATATCATTTACCACAATATTGTGTCCCCATATTTGGAAATGACTAAAATATCGAAAGAATATACAGTTGAAGGTAATACTGTCTAAAAACAGGCACAAATAACATTTATACGTTTTACTATACAGTGTAAAAAGTAATACATGTTAAATATTACAATATATATAATCAATAAATAAATTCCACCAGTTAATTCTTACTACATATAAAATAAAGTATTTATTATATTTATATAAGCACACACACATATATATGTATGTATATATACATTTGTATATATAGTTGGAAACTATTCATTTGACATTATATTAATTTAAAAAAAATTATCTTTAGTACTTTAAAAAGCATATCTATTAATGTACAAACATATCTCTTTATTAATTTTATACATACAACATGCAACATCGAGTGTCTACTTCCGATGTGAGTTATTTTATTGGGTCACAGATTATATAGCATTTCACAGCTGGGAGGTGAAGGGAGAGGGACACTTCCTTTGTCATTTGAATCCCTGTGGATCATGCAGCTTGTGTTAAGGGTGCTTGGAGGCCCCTGTCCCACCGTGCTCGAGCTCCCTCTTGCATTGAGTCAATACTTCCAGCAGGGAGCCGTATATTCGAGACACAGTGTGTTTGGGATCTGTGTTAGACAGTATAGTGTGGAGTTTATCTGAGGTCGGGATTCAGTATCTCTGCACTGACAGATTTTCTGTATGTGCTGTTTCAGCGCACTGTAGGTCAGGAAACGCCCTGGGCCCATGGCATGAGTTTTGGTTAGCTCTGAATATGTCAGAAGGTGACCCTCTCTGACTAGTTTGCCTTTAGTATGTATCCCCAGTGCCAACCACAACTCTATTGTGTGTTGTGCTTGTAATTTCCTAACATCCAGTTGTATTGAGCAGTGGGATCTTGGGTGAGTAAGGGAGGGTTGGAACTTTCTTGAGGACATAGCTATTCCAACAAGTATGTGCCACCGCCATTAGGCTATTTCCATGTGTAGGAGGAGTTGTATGGTCTAATAGCCATGCAAGGGTACTAGTTCTGCCCAGTGCGGATTGTACCGTCTGTGATTCAGCGCTCAAGGGATTCTTGAGCCACTGGAGAGGCCACTGCAATTGTGCTGCCACATAATATAGTTCATAGTTGGGCATGCCGAGGCCTCCTTTCATTAGAGGTTGATATGTCACTGTTAGTGCCACTTGGCGGTGGCAATAGCCCCATATTAAATTAAGCATCAACCCATTCAGAGTGCAAAAAAAGAGCGAGGCACTGTCAAAGGTAGTGCAGTAAAGAAACATAACAATCGTGGAAGTATTATCATTTTAGCAATGATCCCTAAATCGCACATCACACCCGGCCTAAGTTGCCCTCTAGTACTCATCTTTTGTGGGATAGATTTGAATGGCAAGATATTTAAAAGTGGAGGGGCTCCAGTGACGCCTGCAGAGCGAGAGGTCAGGTCGCGGGTGTTCCGGAGTTGGAGTGAGGGGGAATAAGCAGGATTTACACCAATTAACATGCAGTCCAGATAGATTTCCAAAGTGTCCAAATAAATTTAGTAGCTCCGGTAGAGCCGATGTGCCATCGCATAAATATATCAACGCACTGTCAGCGTAAAGAGAGGCTACATGCTGTTTGTCACCCTAAGGTATCCCCATAGTAATGCCTGCGATCGGAGTTGAGCCACTAGTGGTTCCATAGCTAGCGCAAATAGTAGGGGTGATAATGGGCATCCCTGTCTAGTGCCATGACCTATGGGGTAACTTCGTGAGATAATTTGACCTGTTTTAAATGCAGGCTATGGGGTAAGAGTATAATATGCTGATCCATTTGAGGAATTCTTGCCCAAAGCGCAGCCTACATAGCTCTTCTCTTAGGAAGGGCCATCCTAGTGTATCAAAGGCTTTTTCAATATCCAATGATACTGCAAGTCCATCATAGTCGCCCTTGTGGGTATCCATCAATTATCTAAAAAGTCTCCTCAAGTTTAAAAAAGTATTCCTTCCTGGAAAAAAAACAGATTGGTCTTCGTGAACCAGGTGTGTCATTAATGGAAGCGATCTATTTGCAAGGGCCTTACCTAATATCTTGCAATCTAAGTTTAGCAGTGAAAGAGGTCGGTAAGATCTCACATTAAGGGCATCTCGGCCTGGCTTAGGTAGAATTACAATCAAGGCTTCGCGTTGTGAGTCTGTAAGTCGTCCCTGTTGCTGTGCTTCGCATAGCACCTCTTGGTATGGTGGTAGAAGCTGTTTTGCAAACATTGCGTAATATTCTACCGGTAGTCCATCTATACCCAGAGTCTTGTTGTGAGCTAGCTGTTGTAAGGCTGTGTTGCTCTCATTGGTTGTTATAAGTGTATCTAATTCTGCATGCTGTGTTGACGTGAAGTGCTACAATAGTGTCTAAAGGCATCATTTATAGCTATTTGAGTGTTAACTAGTGCTTCATCTTCTAGTCTTATAGCCCCAATTGGTGTCCCATGTTGCTCGGTCTTAGTCAGCCATGCCAGCAGTCTACCAGAGCGATCACCCTCAGCATGCTTTTTGGCAATATAGTGACGATAGTCATAAATACGCAGTCACTTATCTAGTTCTTGGTGATGTACACAATGTTCGCGAATAGAATCCAAGGCTATCCGTTACTGTTCTGTTAAGCGTTCCAATCTGCATAGTTCTGCCTTCATTTCGTTTAGGTCTCTCACCAGTGCTCGCCGTACTCCACCTGTGGTAGAGAGACAGTGTCCTCTCACTACCACTTTATGTGCACCCCATTCCATAGCACGCGTCACAGACCCATCGTTTATAGCAAAAAAATCTGAGATGCAAATGAGCAGCTGCTTGCAGAAAGGGGGGCAGTAAGCAAGTCGCTGCGCAATCACAAGGTAGGCACTGAAGTGCTTGGTCGGCCCCAGCACATGCTAACCCTCAGTGGACAATGGTTAGACAACGTCTTAGCCAAGTAGTCTGCCCTTGAGGCCCTGGAGGTCAGCCCTATGGACCTTAACATTAGGTCTATGCAGGTGTGTAGTGCGTGGACTGGGGAGTAGAAAGAGTATTCTCTATCTTGCGGATGTAATGAGCGTCATATATCTTGAGGACCACGCTCTGACATCCAGTGGCGCAACGCACCTGCCACTGTACAGCTGGGAACACCGGCGAGCGTCTGTTGAGATCTGTCCATATCTACATCTGCCACACAATTAAAGTCACCCCAACAGATACAGCTAGCAGTTGGATCCTGAAAGAGTGCGGGTGTGATTGATCGTAGAAAATCCCCTTGTTTTGAGTTAGGAGCATATATTCCAACTATAGACAGTGAGAGGCCATCTAGCGAGCCCTCCAGCAGCACATTTCTACCATCTTTATCTACTACTTTGTGATCTAACACAAAGGGGACCTCTTGAACTACCCAAATCAATACCCCTTTTACAAAAGCTGATGTGGATGTGCCATAAACCTTACTGCGCCATTTGGTTTTAACGTTATGGAGGTCTTTGTTGGTGAGATGCTTTTCTTGCAGGATCGCTATATGAATATTTTGATGCTTTAAGTATGCATGCACCCTATGCACTTGCCAGGATTAGCCATGCCCCTCACATTCCATGTAACTATGTTATAGCTGTGTGTCTGCAAGAGTACATAATGTTCTCTAGCACTCCTGGGGCTCAAGCAAAGTCGGCCCATTGTTGTATCACCCCCCCAGTACAATTGCTCAACATCAGCATCAAAATTCCTGCAGAACATTAAATACAACTAGTAACTGAATGTCCAACAGGGCCAAATAATCCCAACACCCATTGGACACCACATGTGTCATCCTGGGCAACGTTTTTCATATGTTCCATACGGAAGTCCACTCAAGGGTTGGGGGCAGTGGTTGGGGTCAGGCATCACGTTCTTGTCAGCCCCCATCAATGCCACCAGATTCTACATCCACCTTTTCCCCTTTGTTATCTGCAGGTGGTATTTGTGTTTAGTTTGTCAACCACAGAGTGCAAGTCTCGGCTGAGTAGGTGGATGCGACTGCCAATGGGGGAGCAGTGTCACCACCAACTGTACATCTGGCACAAGAGCAGCGAGCCAGCAGTCAAGTCTGTTTGGGGTTGGTAGTTTCAATATCTATTGTAACAGCAAATGGTAGTCTACCTTTGATCACATGTGGCACTAGAGATCATCTGCTGATCGCGGTGTTACCGCCGGGCCCGGAGAAGAAAGAGTCATGGAGCCGCTAGCGCAACCCATAGAGGAGTCAGAGTCCGATCCTCTGTTGTCTTGGAGGGCATCATAAGAGTAGAGGAAATTTGGGTCACTTCACGGAATGCCTGTGCTTGGCCCATGGCCGCCAGTGCTCTGGAGGGATGCACAACCAAGCCCTTGGCATGCTCTGGGGTTGGAAAAATGTGTATCTTCCCCTCGTCTACTACTCGTAAGCGCGCAGGGTAAAGCAAGGAGTATACAATGTTGCGGTTGCATAGAAGTTTCTTGATTTTTATGTAAGAAGTCCGTTTATGTTGCACCTCCATGGTGTAATCCGGGTAGGCTGTTATGGCAGAATTTTAAAAACTTCCAAGGGCCATATGTGCGGAAGCGCTGAAGTATGAAGTCACGATCTCGGAAGTTGAGGAAGCGAGTTATCAGAGGCCACTGTGGAGCATCCGGCCTTAGTGATTTCCCTGGGATCCTATGTGTGCTTTCTACTGAGAAGAAAGGAGGTACATCACTGCTCAGAACTGTGCTTCTCAGCCATTGTTCTATGAATAGTTCAGCTTTAGGTAATTTTGCCATTTCTGGAAATCCCAAAAAGCAAATGTTGTTCCTCCGGGAGCGTCCTTCCGCATCTTCAGCCCTGCGTTGCAAGAGTGAAACCTCCACCTGGATTTGAGACACCTGGCTTTGAATGTTTGTAGCACCTCGCCGTACCTCCGCTAGTGATGTCCCATTAGCAGACACTCTTTCAGCCAACTTGCGGTGTTCCACTCGAAAGAAGCTGGTCTCCTGTGTTACAGTGTCTATTTTTCCTTCCAGAGCCGTTTTTGTGTCCTATACGGCCTGGAGCAGCTTATCGAACTGAGCATAGTGTGCCTGCAGGGTCTTGTTTAACTGCTGAAGAGTCACCATGGCGTCCTGAGGGGAGGTAGTGGATAGAGGCATACCTCCCTCAGCCAGCAGCAACTGCCGTATATTCTTAGGTTTAACCATGGGTGCGGTCATGCAAGCAAATGTCTATGTGGCGAATGTTGCTCCTAGACGTAGTTTAATTGAGTCTATATTAGTGCCCAAGGTTCGGTTTTGTTCCTATATTCAGCAGTAGGACACCTTATCCTTCCTTAATGTGATTCACAATATATGGATGTATTCATATGGTGTCCTTTAGTGGTGCAGTTTGTACCTTATCATATTTCAGCCACTTTGGTGGAACTGCAATAGCACCCAGATAGTCTAATGCGTTTGTTGTTGGTGTCTCGTGAGGGCATATTCGCCGCAGTGTGGCTCCAGTATTATAGTGCATCCCCCCTAGGTCGTCTCATACCTTCTGATTGGGAATGTCAGGGGCTCTTTGCCGCTCACTTCAGCGAGTAGCAGCAGAGTGCCTCGCTGGACACACTGCTTGGGACACCCAGCAACGTTGCAGCGTCTTTCACCAGAAAGGGAAGAGAGAGGCCTCCTCAAAGCACAGGGCGGAGGCGCAGGAGCACAGGGCAATGCTTACCTCTGCGACGGCATGCACTGGGCCCAGCCTCCGGCCGCAGGCGCATGTCGCGGCCGGCTTCCTTTAGGGGATCCCAGCTCGTTTGGGCTGCGCTGCCACCTCCAGATGCAGAGCCCGTCACACGCCATCCCCAAGAGCGCCTCAGTGTGTCTCACCCCAGTCTGCCAGCTCGCTCTGTCTTGCCGGCTGCCTAACGCGCGAAGTTTGCTGCGAGACTCCGCCCTCGTTCAGCACTCGATCTCTCAGGCCGCCCAAGCAGTGCATGTCACCGTCATCCAGGAGCCTGGGAGTTCAGTCCCGGCTTTTTTAGGGGTCTGGGTGGAAGAGAATGGCAGGATAATTTGGGGCCGAGAGCAGAGCCGATCAATTAGCGTCCGCTCCACCCGCCATCTTGGCCACACCCCTATATATATATATATATATATATATATATATAAAAGCATGCATATATAATAAAGAAAATACATAGACAAATTAAAAAAAATAGCAAACCATATAAACAACAGATTAACAAAATATATTAATTAGTGCATCAATTTATAAAGTAGTAAGACATAAAAAAAAAACATATTTACTAGAAAGAATATAAATATTACAAAATAAATAAATAAAAAGAAGCAATATAAAAAATAAATAAAAATTACATAAATCCTATTTCACCTATATTAGGAAATGTGTTAAATGCCAGAAAGATTAGATTTACTATTACCACTTCAGTTTAAGCAACAGTAGGGAAAGTGTTGGACTTTGGAGGAGTTAGATTTACTATTCCCACTACAGTCTAAGCAATAGTAGGGAAAATGTTGAATTTCAGAGGGTTTCAATTTACAATTCCCAATCTAGTCTAAGCAACAGTAGGGAAAGTGTTAGATTTTGGAGGAGTTTGATTTACTATTCCCACTCCAGTCCAAACAACAGCTGAGAAACTGTTGGACTTCTGGACTAGAGAGGGGTTAGGTCTACAATTCTACTCCAGTCTAAGCAACAGTAAGGAAAACGTGGCACCTTAGAGGGATTACGTTTACTATTTCCAATCCAGGATAAGCAACAGTAAGGAAAGTGTTGTACTTCAGAGGAGTTATATTTACTATTCCTACTCCAGTCTATGCAACAGAAGGGAACATGTTTGACATCAAAAGGATTACATATATCAATACAAGTGTTATTAATTTGCAAAAAAAATGTTAAACACTTAATACAAAACGCTATTAATTTGCAACATACATGAAAAAAAAATGCATATATTAATATCAACTTTCCTAGCTACGAAAAAATAAAATTATGCAATCATTACCAATTTATTTAATTTCAATTCATACATAAAAACAAATACAATTTAAAAAACAAAAATCTTTCCACAAACAAAATGTCATACTTACCATTAAATACATTATAAATGTATCAAAATAATAGAATAAATATAAAACATAAACATAAATAATTGCCAACTAATAAATTACACATAAATAATCATTAATATACATATTGTATTACTATTTTCTTACATCTGCTAACCTACAAAAAACACAACATTAAAAAGATCTGTAATAATGTTGTAAAAACTAGACTAAACAGTAATAAACTAATTAATTTAAATAATTACTAATCAAATATTTGATTAACAAAAAATTAACATTCAATGAAAAATACCTTTATTATTTAACTTCCCACCCTATTCCCTTACAAACCCACCAACCCACATCTAAATTATAACCTAAATGAATAGCTATTTACATAATTAATGATCAATTAAATAATTAACAATTAGTAGCCAATGTACAATAATGTTTAGTTATTTATAACCTAATTAACGCTCCACTGCAACCTGCTTCTAAAACATTACTGACTATAATAATAAAACTAAAATATAAATTAAAATTACAATTTTAAATTTAAAATACAATATAACTCATGGAAATTACAAAGTTAGTAATCAATGAAAAATGACTAAAAATAAAAAACTAATTACTAATAAATTATAAATATTTATCATTTCTAAAACATCCCACTCCATCTCCCTAAAAACACAACAACCTGCTACAGCACTATAAATTAGTAATAACATTTAAAAAATACCGAGGGGCATATTTATACTCTGTTTGCACCGAATGTGTGGCAAAAATTTTGATGCACATTCGGAGCAAACCTTGCCCCATATTTAAACTTTGAGGCCCGAGCCCGCGGACGTCAAAATTCCTCTGTGTGAGTCATTTTTTGGAAGCAGGAAACTGCATTGCGTTAATGACATGCAAGATAGGCGTTCCCGCCCAAACAATGACTTTAAGGCCTGTGATCCTTATTTATACTCCCGCGTCATTTTGACGCACAGGAGAGGGCGGGCCTTAAAAAATGGCGCACAGCCTGATGTGCGCCGTTTTTTAACGCCTGGGTCAGGGCAGGGGTTAAGGGATCTGTGGGCTCACTTCCATGGTCTCTGACCATGGAAGGAGTCCAGAGGTGCCCTTCCCTGTCTCCAGGGACACCCCCTGCCACCCTCGCCCACCCCTGAAGGACACCCATGGATGGGGGGACCCATCCCAGGTAAGGTGAGGTAAGTATGTTTTTTTTTTTTTAAGTGGCATAAGGGGGCCTAATTTGGGCCCCCCTACATTTCACTGTGCCCAATGACCATGGCCATTGGGCAAGGGGGCATGACTTCTGTCTTTGCTAAGACAGGAGTCATTTCAATGGGGTTTGTGCGTCAAAAAATGGCGCTAGTCCGGTTTGAGGCATGTTTTTTCCTGACTTTACCTGACTTGCACCATTTTTTGACGCACAATCCCCATTTTCCCCTTCGCCGGCTAAAGTCATTCCTTAAATAAGGCACCCGCATGGCGCGTAGGAATGGCGTTAGCCGGCGGTACAAATTTTTGCGCAAACCAGCGCTGGAAGTATAAATATGGGCCTAGATTTTATAAAACCTATAAGAATTATACCAACAATACTACACCTAAAATTAATATATTTACTAAAACACATAAAATAATTAAAAATATATATTTTTTTACAACTATGGGCCTGATTATGAGTTCGGTGGACAAGATTACCTGTCTGCCCAACTTCAGATGCTGAGGTTGCTGCCTTACTGGCTACCTCCCCCTGGGCACATTCCGACTTTCCCGCTGTGCTGACTGGTGGAAACCAAGGTCAGCCAAGCGGGAAAGTGTCAGCAGCATTGTTGCTGGTCCGTAATAGACCCAGTGGCAATGCTGCTGCCCACAGGGTGCACCAGCACCCTCGCAATGCTCACTGCCTGCACAGCAGACAGTGAGCAAGGGTGCTAGGCAGGGGGACCCCTGCACTCTCCATGCCAAGTGCATGGGCAGTGCAGCCCCCTCCCTGATTCCCCCTGCATGTGTTCTCCACCAGCCTTTTCATGAAGGTGAAACCACCATAAAAATGCTGGCGGAGAACCAGGTCATAATCAGCAGGGCAACACTGAGTTCAACGCTGCCCTGGCTGATTCTGACCTGGACTGCTGTCAGTCCGTCAGAAACATAGTTTCCAGCTGAGATGACCATCGTTTGGTGGTCTGACCTCCAAACTCTTAATTTGGTGGTCGGACCGCCAAACTTGTGGCAGTCAGGACTGACACTGCAAGGCTGGCGGTCTCAAGACCACCAGCCTAATGATGAGGCCCTATATAACGAAAATTATATTATTTATAAAAATATATATTTGACAATGATATTCTACACCATGTTTTTTTAATCACAATATTTTTGCAGATATTTAGGTTCTGCGATGTTTTAAACTAAATATTTTTTCCAAACATTTCCAGAGCAACACTATGTCCCACTCTTGATCAGATGGCAACCTCAATATATTTCTCTCCTCAGTCATTTCTGGCTGACTGGATAGTCCACAGTTTAGGTCCCACTTAGCAAAGATAGCAGATTTTTTAAATTACTTCCTACATTTTGTGAAATATTTCTTTTTCTTTTTTCAGAGGTAATTTTTATTCATTGCAAACTATTTGTAGTATTTAGATTGATGACAATGAATGACATTCTTATTTTGTTCAGTCTACAGTTTATATATTCCATGGATAATAAAGTCCGTTTTGGACCTTGCTTCTATGCAATTTGTACTGTAGCGCTTCATTGGAAATGTATATATTCATTAGAGTTTTGGATGCACATCTAAGGTGTGTGATATTTGACCATTTGTGACATTAAGGGGGTCATTCCGACCCTGGCGGTCCAAGACCGCCAGGGCCGCGAATGACGGAAGCACCGCCAACAGGCTGGCGGTGCTTCCCTGCCCATTCTGACCGCGGCGGTAAAGTCGCGGTCAGAAAACCCGGTCCGGCGGTTTCCCGCCGGATTTCCCCCGGCTGGGCGAATCCGCCATGGCGGCGCTGATTCCGACCCCCTTACCGCCAGCCTGTTTCTGGCGGTTGACACCGCCAGGAAGAGGCTGGCGGTAACGGGTGTCTAGGGGCCCCTGGGGGCCCCTGCACTGCCCTTGCCACTGGCATGGGCAGTGCAGGGGCCCCCTAACAGGGCCACTGCATGCTTTTCACTGTCTGCCTAGCAGACAGTGAAAAGCGCGATGGGTGCAACTGCACCCGTCGCACACCTCCGTTCGGAGGCGGCTTCAGTGTTGCAGGCATCTTTCCCGCTGGGCTGGCGGGCACTACCTTGGCGAGCGGCCGCCGGCCCAGCGGGAAAGTCGGAATGGCCCCAGCGGTCTTTTGACCGCGGAGCGGCCAAATGGCGGTTCCCACCAGGCGGGCGGCGACTGCCGCCCGCCGGGGTCAGAATGACCCCCTAAATGTCTGTCCTCTTTAGTTCCTTCTGCAATCGTTTGGCCCAGACCTAATATTGGGGATGAAGATATTCCATGGGTCACTTGATTTCTTCACCCCATTACTGAATGTTCTCAGTGAATGTTGTCCAACTCTGACCATCCTTTCTTAGCATAGTTCTTCAAAGATGTGCTTGCCAGTTCAAGGGGAAGATTGTCCAGAATACAGCAACATCTAGATGGTCTTGATGTGGAATGAAGACTCCTCTGAAATGTGGCACATATGATTCTCTCAACATAATTTACATAACTTGCCTGCTTTGTTGTGGTGGATCTATCTGTAGAATGTGAGCATAATTCAATCTGTTTGGTTCATGGGTATTTAAGGACTTTTGCAGGAATGTGTGAATGGCTTATGATTGGGAAGCCTCTTTCTTATTGGTCAGGAAACATCAGGCGCATAGAGAGATTCTTATGATGGCCGACTCTCTTGCCCATTTTCACTTGTGTGCAGTACCTCCCCCTGTTGAGCCACAAACTAGTACGAGAACTATGGACATATCACCTGGATGTGTGAACTGTGATGTCACATATAGGCTTATGATATGAAGATCTCAAATGCTGTTACAGTTGGGTCAGCTGTGGAAGTTCAGACAGTGATCTCTTGGAAGTTACTCTTTTGATGAAGAATTAATAATTGAAAGATTCATCTTAGTCACTTACAACTATGGACTTTGAATAAATGCTGACAGAGTGATGTTAGTGCACACCATTCTGGTTGATATGTGGTAGCACCTCACTTGTACCACGCTGCCAACACCAATCACCAAGACAGATTTTAACTTCCATGGCTAGCGCAGATGAGTATTTCCAACTTCATTTAGGAAGGCCTGAATCACTGGTCTCCTTGTTGTCATGGAAGCATCCTTGCATTGTGAGAACCTCTGCCACATGCTTCCCTTTCCACAGTATGTAACTTTCAGTTGGATGCTTGTCATGACCTTGAAGTTTAGTGCACAGACCTATGCATACTGGGATTTCGGATAACCTTTTTCATTGTACTGTGGTTAATTTGTGCCCCAGTGCAGCAGTCTCATTTTCACATTTAAGCAAATCCACATTTCCCATGCCCCTCCCCTAAGGTTTCCTTTCTCATTGCATCCCTTCACCTGCCCCCACTATCATTTGTAGGTCTCACCTACTACACAGCACAAGTTCTGTCTATTGCAAAACATATTGTTAGCTTACAGTGGGCTTAGAGTCCACCCATTACTTGCCATTGGTTGGCTTAATTGTCAATCTAATTTGCTTGCCTCTTATTTGTTAACTTGTTTGTGCCTTCCATACTCTTCTTTTGTTTGTCCATGCCCTAGAGCTTTGACGCTTCACTTGTATTCTTTGACAGCTTTTTTCCCAGATGCTACTTTTATCTTTTTGCTTTACCACTCCATATGAGTGAATGTATTTCTCTGTTGTCACCCTAATGTAATTTTCTTCTCCTCTCTGTGCTGCTGTTGATTTCATCCATTTACACCCACTTCACAATGCTCTCTATTCCCATTAGTTTGCTACACTCCCTGTGCCCTTTGTGTTGTTTCCCCCCAACTACACTCCTCTGTTGCTTCATCTCACCATTAATTTTGCTTTTCCCATTCTTCCTGCTGCTCCACCCCACCACCCCGGTCATCCATGACGCTTCCCCCAATCTCAGTATTCCCCCCTCACATTCCATGTTGCTGTCTCCTGCTTGTGTTTCACCTTTGCGCTTGACTCCCAGAGTGTCTGACGACATTTGGTTTGACTTTGTTAGGGAGAAAACTTTTGTAAGGATCTTGTCTTCCAGAGCAGAGACCCATTTTTTTTACTTCAGTTTGAAGACATGTCTTATTGAACACGTAACAAGTGATGAATTGATGTCTCATTGAATGCACATTTCTGGGATGTGCTTTTATTTTGTAAATGTGCATCAAATATGTCTGATAAGCAAGTAATTTAGTGACTATTTAGCTTAGAAATTATTCCAGGAACTTCATAAAGCTTGTGACTGTTTCCATCCATAATTCTAATATTTTAATCACTTGCTCTTATGCTTCTCTCTTTTAGTTTAAGTGCCAAACACATACAGAACAGCTTCCATTTTGGCTATAGGGCCTCATAACGAGGTTGGCAGGCTGACTGTTGACCCACCAACCCTGTGGGGGGAAGACGGCCGTGGTGCTGACGGTCTGCTCTCTGGCCCTATTACGATGTTTCCACTGGGACAGGTTTCTGCCAGTCAGCTCAGTGCGGCAGCATCAGCCCCGGCTCCTCATGGTGCTGAAGCCAATGCCATTGCACAGAGGGGGCCCCAGCACCCTTGGAATGAGCAATGTCTGCCGTAGCATACAGATGCAAAAACAACAGAAGATGGACGGAATGCACAACAAATCAATCATTCACCCCCAAACACAGATCTGGGTTTAATCCACCAGTTTTCTTACTTGCTATGCCATTCCAGCTCAGACCAAGCCATATGCAAACCAGTCTTGATGCTGTTCCCCATGGGAACAGTCCACCCCGAACTGCCAGGCAAGGTCCTCCCTAAACCAGAAACAAGCATCCTGGGACCGGTTTCAGAGTATCACCCTTCATCAGCCAGGCTAGCTTGAATCTGGTGGCATAGCAAGCACGGGACCCACATCTGGGCATACCCTACCCACTTGGGGTGACAAATGCAAAAACAACAGAAGATGGATGGGATGCAGAACAAATCAAACATTCACCCCCAGTCACAGATCTGGGTTTAATCCATGAGTTTTTTTTGTTTGCCATGCCAATCCACCTCAGACCAAGCCATATGCAAATCAGTCGTGACCCTGTTCCCCATGGGAACAGTCCAGCATGAACTGTGGCCCATATTTATACTTTTTTAGCGCCGCATTTGTGCTGCTTTTTGACGCAAAAAATGTGCAAACTAACAAAATACAATTGTATTTTGCAAATTTGTGCCGCTTTCGCGTAAAAAATGACGCAAATGCTTTGCCAAAAAGTATAAATATGGGCCTGTGTTTGTTTGCTTTTGTCGCCATAAGTGCGCTGGGTATGAGTTCAAGCTAGCCTGGCTGATTAAGGGTGATACCCTGAAACCGGTCCCTGAATGCTTGTTTCTGGTCCAGGGGGGACCTGGTCTGGCAGTTTGGGCTGGACTGTTCCTTAGAGAACAGGCTCAAGACTGATTTGTGTATGGCTGGGTTCAAACTGGGGTGGCATAGTGAACAAAAGAATTGATGGATTAAACCCAGATCTGTGACTGGGGGTGAATGTTTGATTAATTCTGCATTCTGTCCATCATTTGTGTTTGTTTGCTTTTGTTGCCATAAGTGTGCTGGGTATTCCCAGAAGGGGGTCCCAGGCTCACTGTGCGACTGAATTCAAGCTAGCCTGGCTGATGAAGGGTGATATCCTAAATCCGGTGCAGGGAGGACATGGCCTAGTAGTTCGGGCTGGACTGTTCCCATGGGGAACAGGGTCAAGACTGATTTGCATATGGCTGGGTCCAAACTGGGGTGGCATGGTGAGCAAAAGAATTGATGGATTAAACCCAGATCTGTGACTGGGGGTGAATGTTTGATTTATTCTGCATTCTGTCCACCATTTGTGTTTGTTTGCCGTAGCATACAGTGCACATTCCGAGGGTGCTGGGCAGGGGGACCACTGTGGTCCCAGCACTGCCTTTCCACCAGTCTTGGCGAAAAGGGGACTCGTGATCACTGTGGCTAACCATGACTCCATTTGCCACCACCCTGTTGGGAACCAGGTTCCTAGTGGTGGCAGCAGTCCCCTGACAGTCCGTTTTTCGGGGTCGTAATCTGGCAGTCGGATCACCAGCATTGCGACAGTCTGACTGCCACAGCAAGTCTGGTGGTCTTCAGACCACCATACTCGTAATGAGGCTCAGAGTCTCTATTTTAGTTAACCTGTCCAGCTTGTTCAACTTTGACCCCAAATCCATCCTAGGTAATGGAGGCTGCCATCTCTGATAATGGAGGCTGGCATTTTGCATTAAACTATGCAGAATCATCAACATGTCTGCCTTTGAACCAGATGTTTTCTGTGCCTATTTTTCCAAGACCTGTGAAAGTCCTAAGTCATTCAGACACAGACATCAACAAAACCCCGAGTGTGACATCAGTCTAAGACAGGTGCCTTTTTTAATGGCATAAAACAACCATAACCCAAATAATGTGGTGTAGTCTATATTGAAATATTTTTACATCATTAGTACATCCACTGGTGCATATAATTATATAATTATATCAAAACATTCCTAAGGTGACATTGCAAATTCCATCTTAGATAAGATACAATGAATGAGGCCTACCACTTAACTACGTTGTTAGGAGTGAAACTTCATCCACGTCACAGACGCAGATTTCAGATGAACACAGCACCAGATTCAATCTCGACCGAAGAATCCTCCAGCAACACTTCCTAGGGGTTTATGAAGCATTCCATTCTACTTTCACAAACCAGAGCTACGATTATGTTCTCTCATAGTCACATTCTCCTAGTTCTTGGCCTTGTCCTCGAACTAGCTGACAAGCTATTCCAACCAAACAACAAACCCTTTCATCCAAGCTTGCACACCACCTCCAAAACTCAAGCTTATTACTTATTCATCTGCTAGCACTCGCACAACACTTAGAAATAGCACAGTGAGGGTTTAAGGGCCGTAAAATGTGACATTACAAATTTTCCCTGTTTTTACTGTTAATGAAAAGCTTAGCTGTTTTTTTTTAATTTTCTGTGATGTTACCAATAATATGTGCACTAGATCCCAGCATTTTAAAATGACTATTTTAAAATAAATATGTTGAAATACATATTTTGTTTCTAGTGATCTTGTGTGTGTAAATCATTAATCAACAATGGTTGGATTACCACTGCTCCCTGATAGTAACCCAAAACCATTGGCTCCCACCTCATATATATATTAGGTGGGGGTCTGCGGTGCAATAACAACCTGTCTTTCACATTCAGAGCTGGTACTTTGGACTAAGTTCACTCGTCACCTATGGTTGTGAAAACAAGCCTTGTAGAGCTGAGACAGAGATTCAATTTATGCAACAAAATGACATGAGTGACTTTTGGATCAACTGTGAGTCCAGCTATGAAAGGGTCTAATGACACCAAGAACCCCAGCAACTACAATCACAGACTCAGGTGAAACAGTGGAGAAGATCAGACCCATGGACTTCTTTCACTGAAGTGCACAACTCGCATCCTCTGACGCATAACACTAGCTCTTCTACTGCTGTCGTAGTGATGCTGCAGAAATAGAGTCACAAAGGAGTGAATTGGTTGCTCCCTCTTACACTCCACCTTTTAGATTTGAGTCCAAGGACCCACAGTTTTACAACCACCCAATTTTTTATTCTCGGCTATGAGACATCTTTTAACAGTCTACAGGTAATAGCCTATTGTAAACCACAGTACCTTAAGTGGGATGAAAAAGGTTTGGAGTGGTCTCTAAAAGGGGTGTGGTTTTAGTAATTAAGGGGGTGGCTTATAACATGTGAAATACAATCATCTATTTTACACAGCATGCTGCTTGACCAGCATTTAGGTGCCTTTTTGTAGGTTTTTATCCAGAAGTATACCACAATAACAATCATATTTCTAGACCAAGCCAGACATACTGGCTTTGTAAGTACTTGTTAGGAGTTAGATATACATGAGTAACAACAATGATTTTTTGGAAATAATTGGAATTGGTAATTACAGGTGCTACATATGTGACCATCACTATGTTCACACTGGAGCGAAGCCAAGGATTGGGTGAGCATCTAATCTGAACATTATCTCACTCTCTGATTCACACTGCCTTTAGCCTCAGCTCCAGAGCTCACAGTCATTCCCAAATATGAACACCCTCCAACAAATTGGACACTTAAATGTGACTCAGCTTACATACACTATACAAACATTGGAAACCCCAATAGTTCAGCCTTATAGAGCTGAGACCTCTTGGCTTTGCTAATCCTTAGTACAGTCAATTTTAATTACATTACAAATTTGCACTAAACCAAGATAGCTTACAAATGTTCACAAATTCAAAGTCTTTACTTATGTAAATTATGCCTTGTGTGTGCAATACCATATTGTTAAAACCATTGGGAAATCCAATTAACTTTCACAAAACTTTTTTTAAAATGACATTTTCCATTGTTCATCATTGAAGGTCTGTGTTGGTGCACTGGAGAAGAAGCAGCCCACTCCTCCTGCTTGCAGATATCACAAATGTCCACTGGACATGCTTCGCTGCATTGGCAGTATGTGTGATCTACTACTATTCGCAGGAGATGAGGGATCCCTAGCCTCCAGGGCAACAGCACAGACCTTTAACAATGTACATTGGAAATATAACTTTTAAGTGGAGTCTACTAGACATTGTATGTGCTGTCTGGTGTGAGACATGTTGAGGTTTACCAAAAAAAGGAGGGGCTTGAGCCTGCCCATTATTTACCGTTGGTTGGCTTTCCTGTCCCTCTCATCTACTTCTTATTCATGTCCCAGCTTGTCAATCTTGTGTTTGTTCCTCTCAGGGAGTATTGCACCTTTACCATCTCTTTGACTGGCTGGCATTTCACTTCAACTCCCTGCTTTTTAAGCACTTCTTTATTTGATTGTGTGAAGCACACCATGAGAGTGCAAGTGGTTTAATCTATCCCCCTTGTGTACTTCTCTCCCCTTGCACTCTGTGTTGTTATCTGTCACATGTGTCTCCCCACTCTTTCTGGTATTATAGCCCATGTGTTTGTCCCCATTGCATTCCTGTGCTCTCTATGATGCCTACACCATCCCTGTCTTCCTTCTCTATCTCTGTTGTTGCTGCCCTTATCTGTGCCCTCCATCTTGCTTTCGCCTAAATCCTGCATTGTTTCCACATCTTATGATACTTCTGTGTCATGTGTTGTGGGTCTGTGTTTTGTATTGCTTCGACATCCCCCTGCCATAACCTGTGTTGCTTCAGCTCAACTTCCTACTTAAAAACAAAAAAAACATTTTTGTGCAATTACTTTCTTTTTAGTTAACAATCCTACCAGCGACGGCTCCTCCGCTAAGGAGGAGGAGCGTCGTCCTACTGCTTTATGCACTGGACGAAAAGGAAAACTAAAATGATAATAACATAATGTTATTATGATTTTATTTTTCCTCTGGAGCAGAATTAGGGCTGGGTGGGCTGGGGTGGAGGAGGGCTATGTGCACATAAGTGCGCATGATGCTTTGGCCGGCCATGATGGGCTGGCCAAACAGTCATGCACACTTTGCATTTCTCCACCCAGCTGTATTGAACAGCCAGGTGGAGAAAGTGCACAGGGCCCTACTCCCAGTTGACAGCGTCGTGTTTGGAGGTGAGTGTGGAAGCCTTCTGCTTTCGGGAGTCCGAGGAGGAAAGGTACGTTTTTATAAATTATTTTATTTTATTAATACCCCCCGACCCCGCCACCCCCATTGACAAGTGGCCGCCACTGAATTCAACTTGGATCGCTAGGTATAAATAAAAAAATAAGCAACTGTGTCATGTCGTGGGAATGCTAATGAGTGGTGAGTGTCCCTACAAAGTGACGCACACCACGGATTTTTTATGTGGAATGAAGGTATCTGGACCAGTGAGAAGAGAGTGCAGTCTATGCCAGGGTAGTTTTACTGCAGCTCAGAAAGCAAAACTATGGTTTGGTGCTATCTGGGGTGCTACTGATCTTGTTTTGTTACTATCTCTGCTGATCTTGAATCTGCTCCAATACAGTGAATCTGTCATGTGCCTCCAAGTCATTAGAACACCATGTTTTCTGATCATGAACCATTATAGCCTTAGAACCCGCCGTAGCGGGCTCTACTGGCTATTAAAGGCCCGCTCCTGCGTTAAATGCCCGAGCCGAAGGGTTCTAAGGCTATTAGAACATTCTGCCACTCAGGGCAGAATGTTCTATTAAAAAAACAAATTGCTCACGGAGCCCGAGGGGATTAGAATCCCCTCGGGCTCCGTGAGGCTTTCTTCACAGCTGCTGCTGTGAACAAAGCGAACGTTGGCGCTGCGGGTTTTTACCGGCCAGTAAAAGCCCGCAGCACTCCATTGTTTTCAATGGAGCTGCCAACTTCCAATGTTCTAATATACAGTAAAATAAGTTCTAGAGTTGTGGTTTTCTGCAAAACGGTGATTTACAGAAAACCCCCAAGACTAGTAACATGGTGTCATCTTAACTTAGAATTCGGTTGCCACCCAACTTCCTTCTTTACAAACATTCCATCATTGCAAAGTCCCTAAGACACTCTGACATTCCAATCACTGGACTTACACCCCATGGCAAAAACTCCTGTGAACGAGCTACCTGAAACATACAGCAAGTCTGCCTCTACGTGCTTACAGTAACACACCAGCGCTGTGGTAGAAGTGGGTCGCACTGGTTAAATTATGTTGTTATCTTGTTGCCTTTGCAGTGCGTTTAAAGACAGAGGTCAAATGCCAGGCAAAGTCTAATGATAAATTGTTGCTTATTATTTGAGGGGGATTTGTAATATGATGCGAACTAAGTGACAATCTTGCTTGGGTACGGAATGTGTGGAAAGAAAGGGTGTAGGATGTCAAATATTTTCTAACATACAACATTTAGATAGTTGAAAATGAATTAAACAAATATTTCAATATATTTTGGCGGCAAGAAAGTAGAAAGGAGGCATGCTGGTTTTTGTAATTCTGAAGTGTTATGGAAACAATGAAATGAATAAAATCAAAACAAATCATGACACTAGTGTGATGTACAGAAGATAATTATGCACTGAAATCAAATTCCTACACGTGGGCGCCATGTGACTGACGCTAATTTAGTAGTCATTGAAAGATGACATTTCAGTAGAAATGTGTTCTTTAAAATGACACTACCAGATCATACTGTGCTTTAGCCATATATTCAGGACAGTGTGCTCCAAAAAAGCACCAACAGAAACAGGAGCAGGTTAAGGGTGGTGTGACCAGTGCAACCTCTCCTGCGCTGATCTGGGGGCGCTGTGCATAGAAACGACTTTTGTGTTTAAAAGCAGGGCTGCAGAGTTCCTGTGTGTTCAGCAGTTTTCAGGCAACAGTAAAGCTGTCAAGATAAATTTGGTGATTAATGTTCAAGCAGGAAAGAGATCAGAGTTTTATCTAGTAGCAGTTTTGACTCATCATAAGGTAGCTTAGATGGTTCATATGCCTGCAGCAAAAAAGGTGTACTATTCAGCTCACCATCTGTATTTTCTGCTGATAGCACAGTGGGTTACAGTTTTTGCCACAGTCTGACATCCTTTTGCTAGTTGCAATTCACAAGTTACAATCCTGATATAGCATAGTTACCTGTGAACTGCCATCAAAGAGCTGCATGGTATAGGTTAGAACTTTTCCCCCCAGGCTTTCATTATCCTAGTGTTGCTAAAAAAGGTTTGTTTGGGCAGAAATGCTTTCTTATTAGTTAATCTAACCCCAACCACTGTGATACATTTAAAATCCCGAGTTTGTACTTCTTCAGACCACGCACACAAAATATACCACCTACTAGTATGGATGACGTGATTCCTACACATTGTAATCCTCATTGTTTTATGTAAAATGTTCTATAGACTGATTTACACGTATTATTCTTTGTCTCCGAATAATTTGTGTGGTATAAAGCGCTCCGACAATTTACACTGGTGTGAGAAGCTTGATAAAACAAATTAAATGCCGGTGAAAGAGGGGCTATGGTGAGATCAGGGAGCAACTGGAGGGTGGTAGTGAGGGAATCCGTGGAGCAAGAGGTCATTAGGGGGAGGCCAAGAAAGATTTTAGCAGCGGGCGCTACCAGAGCTAAAGCCTGCTGTGACTAGACATATAGGGGCATATTTAGACTCCGTTTGCGCCGAATTAGCGTCGTTTTTTTTGACGCAAATTCGGCGCAAAACTAACGCCATATTTATACTTTGGCGTTAGACGCGTCTAGCGCCAAAGTATGAGGAAAGAGCGTCATTTTTTTGCGTGAACGCCTTCCTTGCGTTAATGAGATGCAAGGTAGGCGTTCCCGTCCAAAAAAATGACTGCGACACAAATGTGTCGTATTTATACTCCCGGGCAAAAATCACGCCCGGGAGTAGGCGGGGCAAAAAACCCCGCATTTGTGCCTCTTTTTAACGCCTGGGTCAGGGCAGGCGTTAAGGGACCTGTGGGCTCAAAATGAGCCCACAGCTGCCCTCCCATGCCCCCAGGGACCCCCCCTGCCACCCTTGCCCACCCCAGGAGGACACCCAAGGATGGAGGGACCCATCCCAGGGACATTCAGGTAAGTTCAAGTAAGTATAAATTTTTCTTTTTTTTATATTTTTTTTTGGCATAGGGGGGCCTGATTTGTGCCCCCCTACATGCCTCAATGCCCAATGACCATGCCCAGGGGACATAAGTCCCCTGGGCATGGCCATTGGGCAAGGGGGCATGACTCCTGTCTTTACTAAGACAGGAGTCATGTAAATGGCGTCTGGGCGTCGTTAAAAATGGCGCAAATCGGGTGGAGGCGATTTTTTAGCGTCAACCTGACTTGCACCATTTTTAAGACGCCCTAACGCCATTTTCCCCAACGCCGGCGCTGCCTGGTGTACGTGGTTTTTTTCCACGCACACCAGGCAGCGCCGGTCTGCTAGCGCCGGCTAACGCCATTCAATAAATACGGCGCCCGCATGACGCTTCAGAATGTCGTTAGCCGGCGCTAAACTTTTTGACGCTAAACTGCGTTAGCGCAGTTTAGTGTCAAAAAGTATAAATACGGGCCATAATATCTATAGTTTTTAAGCGTCGCATTTGCGTCATTTTTTGACGCAAAAGCGGCGCAAACGTGCAAAATACAATTGTATTTTGTAAGTTAGCGCCGTTTTTGCGTCAAAAAGCCACGCAAATGCGGCGCTATACTGTGCACCTACAACTCTCTCGCTCAAGGTTTATATGCTACACTTCTTCAAGCAACACTATCACGATGACTGAAGAAGAAACGTAACATTCATGGGAGCCCTCCCCCACTCTGAATATTATCCCAGCGCCATTGTACCCCTTCGCAGCAAGAAAACTGTTGACGGCTTGAAAACGGCTGTTTTAATCCGATAGCTCCAGAGGGAAGCCGCGTCTGTATATTTTCTCATTTTGTGATAATGTAAGAAGCGGGGTAAATGTCAATTAAAAGCTCTGCACAGCAGAGCATCGGGGGCTCCAGTCAGTTGGAAAATCGAATACACCGATTCTATTTAAATATGTAAACCAGGTTTCTTTTCCGCCGCTCTGAGCTCCTTGAGATGTAGCGAGGTGATAATACTCCTATGCCCAGACCCTAATGTGGGCAGAGGTGTATTTGGAACTTCTCTGTTCAATATAACATCTGCACCTTAAGAACAAGAACAGTTTTTTCGCCCTGTCACTCGTGCCGGTGGTTGGGGGAGGAGTTTTGATCTGTCCCAGCCCCAACATCTGAGAATATCTGCATATTTACCAAACATCTGAGACTATTTGCATATTTATTAGTTGCACGGGTGGCTGCGTGCGGTGCAGATGATATTGGGGCATATATCTTTGCAACAACGTATTTATTAATGAAATACGCTTTCTTTCAGATGCGTGCTGGCTTGTTCCGTTGAGGGTGAACTCGGGCGCGGCGTCTTCCCGTCGCATTTGTGAATTTACCACCGGTCAATTTGCCACATCCCTCATTGCACCACACAGGCAAGTGAGCCATTTGCTTCTTTTACATTTTTCTGCCTTCCCCTCTATTTGTTTCTCTTGCTCCCTCTCTCTTTCTCTTCCTTCACATTTCAAACCCAGTCACCCCGTCCCCCGTCCCTCCTCTCCGAGGTCATGCTGCAGTCAGTGGTTATTGATCAGTACCTGTGGTGCATACCGTTGTTTATCAGCTCATCTTCTGTCACAGCTACTGCTGAAATCTGATTGCAAAACAATGTTAGGGCTTTGAACACTTTAAACAGTCTCATCAGGAGCCTCATTAGGAGTTTGGTAGTCCCACCCCAGGACTGCCAAACTCAGGGGCCAATATTCTAACACTCCAGAACCTTTGGAATGCGCACTGTTTGTGAAGCAGACAGTGCGGGTTCCAAGGGTGCTGGACAGGTGGGCACTCCACTGCCCTTGCCATGGGCCCACCTGTGGACCCCGGCACTGGCTTTCAGGTTAGCCTTTTCATGGCCCCCACCATGAAAAGTCTGGTGGAAAGAAGGGCTATAATAGGCCAAGTGGCACTGAGTTCAGCACCGCCATGGCAGGTTACAAGCCTGACCGCAGTCACCCTGTCGGGAACTTTGATCCTGGCAGGGACGTCGGTCTTCAGGCGGATCTGGTCGCCAATCTTGTAATGTGACTGTCAGACAACCATAGCCATGGCGGTCCGACCACCACCGCAGGGTTTGCAATCCTAGGACCCCCAGCTTCTTAATGAGGCCACAAGAGTCACAAGTTGAGCTGTCAAGTTTTAGCCCAGGAACTCATGTAATGTGTCACTCAGAAAATATACTTAATGTCCAATCATATCTATTTTTAAAATAAATATTACCTTTAATTACATGTTGGGAAGCAAAAAGCCCAAAGACTAGTAATTTCTGCAGCTGAGATTCAACCCAAAATATTTTTGTAGTGTTTCGGCAGTAAGGTCTACAAAAGCAAGTAAACGGAGCACGGTGAGCAGTGTTTGCATATGGGTGAGCCATTGAACCGAGTCCATGCATAGTAATCTTTGAAGTGGAGATTGATACAGACAATAGGGGCAGATTTACTAACTTTTGATGCAGCACAACATAGCAAGACAATTTGCTACTCTGCGCTGCTTCAAATGGAGATGGCAGGAATCTACCATTCCTACTAAGAAATGGTGTATCTTAGTTGCTATGGCGCACTCCTGGCCACTCACTGCACTGGCACAGTATGTGCTGCCTAGCGAGAATGCAGGCACGCTTGCACCAGGGAGCAAGGGTACCTGTGTTGCAGGCATACTTGTTTTTGTGCTGGAAAGGACATCTTTTTGCACAAAAACATTTTGAAAGAGGAAACGAGGAAAAATAAAGATATTTCTCCTTGTTGCTCCTCTTTCGGAAATGCAGACAATTTTGACTCATTCCCAGGTTTACTACTCTTAGTAAATCTGGAAATGCAGCAAAAAAATGGGTGGAAGTGTGGGAACACCCACTCTCCAACCATGTAATACCAGCCCAGTGCAGAGTAACGCAAGGCAGCGAGTTGCACTGCCTTGCATTACTCTGGATTGACCAAGCCATGGAGGGACACTTAAGGTGGTTTATCGTAGCTTCGTAAGCTTGAGTTAAGGATCGCTTTGCCCTTGCCTCACCTTGCATGACACCAGGGCAATACAACCCTTTAGTAAATCTGGCCCCAAGTTTGCTTCAAGTCTTTATTTACAAACTGAAGTCAAGGGGCAGAAGAGACAGGTAACAACATCAAATGAATCCAGTTTCTTGTGATATGAATAGAGCCTGACATTGTGTCTTCACAGCTCTGAGAGCAAGACTCAACACCTTAGTGAAATGGAGCCTGTAGGCTGTGTTTTTAGTAAAGAGCTACAAAATAAGTAGCAACCAAAACTACTACTTGAGAAGGAACACAATTTCACCCAATACCAAAACATAGTCACAGTGCTAAGGCCAATTCAAGGAACAGCCTTGACCTCTGGGCTCCCAGAGGTCCAGTAGTCGGTATTCCCATGATACATAATTCAGGGGGAAACCTAGTAGTACTCCCCACAAAAACATCCGGGGTGGGGGGATGTACCTTGAAGTTGGTGGAGTGTGTACAAGATTTTCAGTCTGCTAAAACACCCACTGGATCCATAGGCTCGTTAATTTTGGGATAAGAAACCCACAGCTAAAACTGGATCTAACTTCTACATTTCATAAACTAGTGTGATTATGTAAACAGCTTCAAAGTCATGGTGACTGGCTGCTGCCAACAGGACACCTTTACAAAGCAGGATGTGAAAATTAAACCTTTTGTGATTGTCTGGTGTTGGAAGCTGGGATATGGGCTCCCTGGACAGTGCATGGACGTTTCAGGTGTCTCACACTTGCTATTCTAGATGGTATCTCTGCAGCTTCTCAGCCTCTGGTGTCACAGCTCCTTCATGATGAATTTTGTTATGCTGGGCCCCAAGGTTGCAATCATGGCTTGTGAGCGTCTCAGTTTCTTGAGGTATCCTCCATGCAGGCTTCATTCTGCTGAGCCTCGATCAGTTATTCCGAGCCCGGTGTCATACCCTCTTGCACAGCTGCCAGCACACCTCCTTCCGCTCTTATCTTAGTGCCATAAACAGATTTCTCCCAGATTCTAAGCTTTGTTTCCAACACTCAAGATAGAATGGTCGCTGACAGTTCCCTTGTCACCTCCCTCCTAACACGTCTCTGAGCTGCTCAAAGTCACCTAAAACTCCAGATAAAGCTAAACGACAACCTGGATCAAGCCAGTCTTTATCCAGTTTTCAGGGCTCTGGTGAGGAATGAGAACCAGCCGATTTAACACTTTCTTTAAAATTTGAATATTTTATAGTTAGTCCAGAGTGAAATTTCCAATGCTTTTGCGGATCAGCAAGGGCGGCCATTAAAGTAAGCCATGCCAAGTAATCAAGGGTGTTTTGTACTTTCACTAACCAATACCAAGCAAGCTAAGCCAAACAAACTCAAAGCAAAGCAACAAAACACAGCAAATAATTGATGGAGATCAAAGTTGTAGTCAGAAACTTGTTGGGCATGAAGAACATGTGTATTGATACAGACCACTAGATAGATTCAGTGCGTTAATGCAAGGTACTCCGGACAATAGATGTGCTAGCTGTCACTTCTGCAGGGGTAAGATGACAACCGGGAGGGAAACTACTCTCTTTTGCAAGCACACACTGTGACTTCAATGAAATCTATGCACCATACACTAAGTCTCAGAGGAATACACACTTGGAAAACACACAACACACTCACAGGACAAGGAGCATCAAGGCGGGAAAGCAAAGACCACAAATTATTGTGGATGCTTTAGACCTGACATCCTTGGTGTGGTTTTCCCCCTAACATTTTGCCTTCAACCCTCCTGTTTTGCTGACCTTGTTTTTGCTGGATTTCCAACTGCTAACTAGTGCTAAAGTGTTTGTCCTCTCTCCTTCTAACTTGGTAGAATGTGGCTTATTTAATTTACTTGTAAGTACCTAGTAAAGTGGCACAACCTGTGCCCAGGGCCTGTAAATTAAATGTTACTTGTGGGCCTGCAGCACCGATTGTGTCACCTACTTAAGGAGCACTTTAGACATGTCTCAGGTCTGCCATTGCAGTTTGCATGTGCAGTATTTAAACTGCCATTTTGACCTGGCAAAATATACCTTTTGCCAGGCCCAAGCATTCCTTTTTAATGCATGTAGGTCCTTGGAAGGCCCAGAGAGCAGGGTGCAGGTTATTTAAAAATATGTACTTTTAAGTTTTCCATGTCCTTGTGGTGAAACATTCTAAAATTCGTTTTTCACTATTATAACGCCTACTTCTCCCATAGAATAACATTGGGTTACCTTATTACATCTAATACGTAATAATTTCCAGGAGGAGCAGGTAAACAGTCCATGTTTGGTGTCTTTGGAATTGTAATGGAAAATCCTCTCTCAGAGTGGTCAGGTTTCAATTACGAAAATGCCACTTTTAAAAAGTTGGCATTTTCCTGCCTTAGTCAATTAGTGCCTGCAATATTTCTCTAGGTCACATGACTGAGTGTAGTTAACAGTTGAGCTTTGTGTATTCCTCTTAGAAAGCCACACACAATAAGGAGCTTAGGTGTGCCTCAATGGGTCATCACCAGCCGGATGAGAGATCATAGCTTGGCACAGCCCTACGCACACTTTAATAGGTTGTGTGCTGCCTCCACACAAACAACTACATACCCTCAGTAGTTAGTCTGGAGCCAGAACAGTGAAGACTTCAGAAGGAAACCTCAGAAGCTTCTCCCACTTCAAAAGAAGGCCTAGGCCAAAACATTGGAACCCAGACACCAACTATTCAGTGCACTTCTGGCCCTGTGGATACTCTGCCAGGAAAGAATGCTGTGCTGCTGAAAGGAATGCTACTCTGCTGGGCTGCAGCTTTGAAGGACTGCTGTCCTTTTGTGTGGATGAGAAGGACTCAAGTTCCATCTGTTGAACCCAGGACCCCCAGAGTGACTCCAAGGGCTAGTTGAATGGCCTCCTGACTAGAGCCTCACGGACAGAAAGCTCCAACAACCATGGGTGCAACACCTGGACTCTGCCATCTGTGAGTCCTACCCTGCCAATTGGTGCCACCACAGATCTGGACCCTTGGAAGTGGGCCTGAAGGCCGTCTGCCAGCCCATATGTGGATCCAGGAGAACCAACTCATCTCCTCTGCTGTGTGGTGCAATCCTGAGCAAGACCAATGCATCACCTCTGCTGCAAGGGTTTCCCCAGTGCAAGGTCTCCACATCAATCTCACAGCCCGCATCGGAACCGCCTCTGCACAAAACGTCACTGTTGCAAGCTCTTGCACCGCAAATCTTTTGTCGACGTCATCTTCGGCAGTGAAGCAGGTTCTTGCATAAAAAGCCTTGCAGTTCTTTGGAACCAACACATCACCTTGAATGTGCAATGCCTTCTAGATGCCAGACTTCACATTGTAAGACCTCCTCGAAGGGATCCTTGAGGATGATGCAAGACCTTGCTTTGCGGCTCTGCAGCTCCTCGAAACTGACACATAACCTCAGCTATGTGCTGCATCCTCATGTGGACCTTGCAATGCTCCGCAACCAAGATTTAAGGTACTCTTGCTCCGCGGGCCAAACTGGATCCCTTGCGCCAGCCTGCATCCATTCAACATTTTCTCTATTTGTCCAAATTAGTGTGGGATGTGTCTTGTTTTTTCACTTTATTACTGTTTGAAGTGCTGCTTAAACACTTTATATATTGCCTCTAAGTTAAGCCTGACATCTCTGTGCCAAGCTACCAGAGGACTGAGCACAAGTTAATTTGGAGTTTTCCTCATGCAAGAATTGTGGTTGCTGTTTGAACAGGCTTTCACCACCCTCAAGCAGTAACCCAATTTTTCACGGGCTCCATTGAACCTACGGAGAGAAAACGTTGCTCCTTTTCCCTCCCTGGGTAACTGGTGCAACAGTCTGCTCCATTTTAGCTAGAATCAGCTGCCCTATCGTCGTTTGACGTTGAGCACAAACCAGCCGTTTTGGCAGGTTTGAAATGGAATCTGGGAGTATCCCCTAAACAGTAAAGATTGGACTGTGCAGTTGAATGTCACAGAAGTGGTAACCCTCAACATTTTGGACAGATGCAGGATCGAGACATGGATTGTACAGCACCTTATGTGTGTGCATACAAAACCTTTTTGAAGAGATTCGCATCTGTGTGCCTGTCTAGATCTAGGGGTGAGTCGGCTTCATTACATGGAGAACCTAGGACTTTCAGAATGCTGATGTGGATTATCCAGTTAATTAGAATGGTGCTAGAGTTTGCATATTCACACACCCCTCCCCCTATATATTCTGCTCAGGTAGTTGAGCACCTGCTCCAGAGTTCTGTTTGTAACCTACATGTCACGCAGCCTTTACTGTACATGTTCTGTAAATGATGAAAGCTTATACTTTCCTGCCCTGCTGCATCTGTTCTGTGGAAAATGGAAGATTGCACCCTCCACCTTATGTGAGAGAGAATCTTGCTGTGCTACTATCATGCTGTACCCATTCTGTGAGGAAGGGAAGTTTGCACTGTTGCTGGCTGATTTGTATGAGTCATGTGATGAGGAAAGCTTGAGCTGCTGCAGCTCCAACTATTCTTACCCTCGAAGGGGGTAAGCTTGCACTATTTCTACCCAAGGTGTACCTGTTTTATGGAGAAGGGGTGTTTTCATTGCTCAATCTTATGAAAAACAAAGAATATATAGAATGAACTTACATAACATGCCCTGTGAACCAGGGAATTACAATATTTGATGTGAGATACCTATAGTCCCGATGAACGTTCCTGTCCCAATCAGGACAATATTCAAGAACCTAAAAAAGTCAGGTTAATGTCCCCTTGGGATTAAGCAATAAATCAGGTGGATGGAAAAGGGAAGCAAGGCCTGTTGATACACTCCCTGTTTATGTTCTTTTGATGAGGAGAATTTTTTTTTTTCAGCTCAGCCACTCACTTTTTAGGTCTGCCATTAGCCAATACCTTTTGATTTTACTAAAATTATATGTATAACATACTTACTCAAAGGGGCTTTTAACTACCTCTCTTCATCCTTTTGTCTGCTGTTGTGTCATTCGCATTTCGTTTCTACCCATTACAACATACAGAATACAGTGTGGGGTAATGAGTCAGCCTAATTCAGTGTTGGCTTGGCCCTCTCTGCAGGATCAACTCCAAAATTGTTTCCTTTATCCTTATGTTTTCTGAACCCATTTTTGTTGGTTTTCAGTAGTCTGTAATTTTACCACTGCTAACCAGTGCTTAAATGCTTGTGCTCTCTCCTTTAAACATGGTAGAAATTGCCTTTACCCAATTGCCACTCTTAATTTACTTGTAAGTCCATAGTAAAGTGGTTCTGCATGTACCGAGGGACTGTAAATTAAATGCTATTAGGGTTAAGATATTGTGGGCTACAATACACTGGTCGAGTGGGTGAGACAGCGGCGTTAATTTGGGAGTCTAGGCCTTTAAGGTGTGATATAATATGGTGGACCAACTATAAATGGCATAGTTCCAGTGTTGAACAAGAGTACTGTCACGATCGGGGGAGGTTGATTGAACAAAACGCTGTAAGTACCAGACAAGTGCATTGTTTTTGGACTTGATCATGTGTTTAGATGTGGGGTTAACATATTGTGCTTGTGCTTGTTGGGGCATTTTCTTGAAACAGACCTCGGTAATTGGTCCTTCTTGCTTCTGGTCACTATGAGCGGCTGAAAATCTTTTTCAGTAAAGTGCTTTGCAGCATGAGTGTTTTCTAATTAGGCGACAGTAATTTATTTTGCACAGCTATCGAGAATTAATGTTTGGTGTGAAGAGCTCCCCCGAACGCAACATTGGTGCTCTGTAAGCATTAGTTGGATACATACAGGACGAACAGGAGGTGCGATTGTTGGTTTATCGCTTTGTTCATGGGTTTGTTTTGTTCATTGCGTTTGACTGTATGACAGTTCGGGATTGAAAACATCTTGGGCCTGATTACAACTTTGGAGGAGGTGTTAATCCATCCCAAATGTGACGGATATACCACCAGCTGTATTACGAGTTCCATAGGATATAATGGACTCGTAATATGGCTGGTGGTATATCTGTCACATTTGGGACAGATTAACACCTTCCTCCAAAGTTGTAATAAGGCCCTTTATCTGTTTCATTTTGTGTAGCTGAGAAAGATCTGTTGGAATATTAATTAGACGGACTTATCACGTGTCGTACCAGCAACAGGATTAGGAGTCCCTATTTCAATAAGGTACTCATTGTTATTCAATGATTAAGTATATTTATGTGTACTCAGCTTCAATTCCTAAGGTTGTTTTTTATTCTTTTTTTGGTCTAGCTGATGACTGATGTTCCCAGACTCGATGGAATTCGGGATTGCTTTAGTGTCTGAATTAAGTGCACAGTTCGCCTGATGGAAGGTGGCCTAATTTAGGAGACTGGCGTCAGGGTATTATTTGTAACTTTGAACCTTTTTTGTTTTTATTTGTCTAATTTGGGTTGAATACTCAATAGATGGTGTTGTCTTGATGCAGTTCATGGTCCTGAGGAGAACCCCGAGCTATAGGGTTCGAAATGCATCAACAGTTTTCAATTAAGGGATTTGGCTGGGAACTCGGCAGGGTGGAAGGGATCTCATAGGATTTTTAAAAGTCATTTAAGGTCCCTTTTCTAATATAGGCCCTGAAAATGTGAAATGACATATGTCGTCCATTCCCTTTGTTTCTAGGAGAGTATTTGTTTTGTCTAAAATTGCTGGCTAATTTCTTTTTTCTCCCTTCATCTGAATGATTGAACTGGTTTTAATGGGGTTATGTGAAGATTGTGATTTGTTGTCTTGTGATTGATACCTTAATTGTCATGTTATTCTTTTTCTTACTATAATACTTTTAGAAAGTTGGCATATTCTTATCCTAACAATTTGGCACCTGTACTGTGGGTCACCTGACTAGGTGTAGCTGGCAGTTAGTCTTTGGGTATTACTTCCAGACAGTGAAACAGAGGGGGAATAAGTGTTAGAAGGATGGACCATCTCTGTCTTGGTAGAGGGCAGAGCTTTCACCTACCACACTTGGGACATCACTAAGACTCTGCTTCAGCACACTCACAACTAGTCACACTAGTCTTTTGTGTCCACAGACAAACTGGGGCCAGGATAGGAAGCAGAAAAACCCAGACACCTCTGTAGGGGGAGAACTCTAGAAGCTTCTCCCACTTTAAAGCGGGCACCAGGTGTAAATATTGGAGCCTCAGACCCAATTCTTCAGTACACATCTGGAGCTGTGGAAGACTCAGAAGAAGGGCTGCTGGGCTGCTCCGCTGAAAGAAGGACTGCTGCCACTCTGCTGCCCTGCTGGCTGAGTGAGAAAGACAGGACCTGCACCTTGGATCCAGGATCTCCAGAATGAATCCAAGGGCTAGTAGGATGGCTTCCTAATCAGAGCCTCAGGGACAAAAAAGACGCAACCCCCTTGAACCCAGCACCTGAACTCTCTCTGCTGTGAGTTTTGTTCTCCAAGAGGTGCCACCCAGTCCTGGACCCTTGGAAGTGGACCTGAAGGTGCTCTGCCGGCCCAGCTGTGGTTTTTATCAATGCCATTGTAATGGGATGCAAAGCCTCGCTGCAGAGCTATACGCTTCATTGGAACTGGCGCAGAGTGATATGAAGTCCTGCAAAGCCTTGCTGCTCAGCTGCCGGCCTTAGCAGAATCGAATTTCTGACTGCCCATCTGCCAGCTTCATCAGAATCAACACTACTCGAAGCGAAGCCTCGCAAATTCTTGGGTTTCACCTCCCTTGACCAGTAACCCAATTTCCAACATACACCCACTGGTTAACTTCACTTTGAGTGACTGTATTTTGTTCTCCACGATGCGCACACCTGCCCACAAGGTAGTCCCCTTCAGTGCCAGCGTTTTTGTTTTTACTTTATAACTAGGGATCCCAGTTTTTTGGTATTTATTTTTTTAACATTTCTGTCTGTATTTATCCCTAATTATGTTTTGGCTTTCTTATTGGTATTTATCCATATTTATTTTTAATTTTAGAAATAAATGGAGTCTAAAAACTTTATATTTCCACATTAATTTAACTGAGGAACATGTATGCATACTTTGATGCCTGTCACATTATAGTAAATTTAGCAGCCAAATATAACAAAACACTACACTCAGAGATACATTTTACTTTAATACTCCACATATATATATATACTAATAATATATGCATGTATTTAAGGAAATCGTATCTGTTTTTCAGTTCCCCATGCTGTCTGTCTGCTCAGCTATTGGCCTATAATTCATGACACAGCATGAGAGTTGCTCCCAAGAAGCACAATTATCACTATTTGTCTGCTTTTAAAAATAAATACAGACAGGAAACACATTGTTTTCTGTCTGTATTAATCTGTAAAAACAAATCAGTAGAAGTGAAAAATGGGGAGCCATATTTATAATCACTCCTGTGCTGCCTTTGTGTTTAGAGACTGAGGTGAAAGAAGGATGATTTATATCAGATGTGGGCACAGGCCACATTCCATGCTTTATCTGGTCCTGTCTTCTGCCAATGCTGTACTAAATTTATTTTTGAGTGTCTTTTGCTTAACTGATTTCTGGTATAACACAGCATCCATTTGAAACTGTTCAGTATTAAGTTATTCTATTTTTACTATGCATGTAGTACCGAAACCGAGAACTTCAATGTTGTACATGTCAATTCATAAGCCAGTAATTCTTCAGAACATGTGTATTCTAGACTCCATTTCACCAATGGTTCTTTAATAAACATTGCCAAGGAAGAAAACTAGCCTTTATCCTGTTTAATGTGCAGAATTTGTAACAATTTGTATTTATTTATTTACTTCCTTCTTTCTTCTTTTCTTGCCTTCTTCCTTCTTTCTCTGTTTCTTCTTTCATTCTTTTTCTCTTGCCTTCTTCGTTTCCTTTTCATACTTCTTTCCTCTTTGTTTCTTTTGTTTTCTCTCTTTCTTTCCTTTTCTTCCCTTCTTTCTGTCTTTCTTTCCTTCTTTTATTCCTACCTTTTTTCGTTTCTACCTTTTTGCTTTCTTTCCTTCTTTCTCTATTTCTTTCTGTCTTTCTTTCCTTCTTTTTCTTTTCATTTTCTTTTTTATTTCCTTCCTTCTATCTTTATTTCTTTCTGTTCTTTCTTTCCTTCTTTCTTTTTTCTTACTTTCCTTTTATTTCCTTCACTTCTGTCTTTTTAAACTTCTTTCTTTCATTCATTCTTCTTGCTTTCTTTCATTCTTCCCATCTTTCTTTCCTCTCTTTTTTATTTGTTTTTGGCCCCTTTTTTCTTTTTTCTTTCTTTCTCTCTGTCTTTCTTCGTTTCCTTTCTTTTCTGTTTTCTTTCTTTTTTTCTGTCTTTCTTTCTTTCTATCTTTCTTCTCTTTCTTTTGTTCTTTCTTTCTTTCTCAAGGGCAATAGGCTGGCAACCAATGGCAGAATGTTTGCTTTTTTAAGTCTGTATTGGCCAAAACCTTTTTATTTTGTTAAAATGATGTGTATGACATATATACCTATAGGGGTTTTCAGACACACTTCATCCATTTGTCTGCGGCTGTGCCATTGTTCGTCACATTTTTCTCCAAACCACTTAAGCATCCATCAAGGGGGAATGGGTCAGCTCACTTCAGCCACTGGCTGACTTCACTTTGAGTTTGGCATGCTGCCCTTCCAGAAGGAGAACATCCACACACAAGCAGTTCCCTTCGGCGCAGGGGACTATTGTAATGTGTGTTTTTTAGACCAAAAAACATTTTTGACTTTTTTCAATTGACAAATCCTTGTCAGCTTCCTGAACAAGAAAGTTTTGCAAAAACAAAACATGACAAAACAAATAAAAAAATAACAAAAGGCTTGTGGGCAACACCAGACCTACTGACTTTGCAAATGCTTGTTTACTATAGGTCTGAGAGTTTAACAAAGAGAGAATATAAATGTTGGACTTTTGCTTATGCAGGGTCATCCCCAGTCTTTTTGCCTCCTGCCTCCTATTTTTTTCTGACCTGTCGCTGTTGGCTTTTCAACTCTGAGCACTTTACCACTGCTAACCAGTGCTAAAGTGCATATGCTCTCCTGTTTAAATTGTATGTAAGTGGTTTATCCATGATTGGCATATTTGATTTACTAGTAAGTCCCTAGTAAGGTGCACTAGAGGTGCCAGGGCCTGTAAATCAAATGCTACTAGTGGGCCTGCAGCACTGGTTGTGCCACCCACATAAGTAGCTCTGTAATCATGTCTCAGACCTGCCACTGCAGTGTCTGTATGTGTATTCTTACACTGTAAATTCGACCTGGCAAGTGTACCCACTTGCCAGGCCTAAACCTTCCCTTTTCTTACATGTAAGGCACCCCTAAGGTAGGCCCTAGGTAGCCCCAAGGGCAGGGTGCAGTGTATGGATAAGGTAGGACATATAGTAATGTGGTTTATATGTCCTGACAGTGAAATACTGCCAATTTCGTTTTCACTGTTGCAAGGTCTGTCTCTCTCTCATAGGATAATATGGGGGCTACCTTTAAATATGATTAAAGTGTAGATTCCCCTAGAGAGTAGATGGACATGTGGAGTTTGGGATCCCTGAACTCACAATTTAAAAATACATCTTTTAGTAAAGTTGATTTTAAGATTGTGCGTTTGGAAATGCCACTTTTAGAAAGTGAGCATTTTCTTGCTTAAACCATTCTGTGACTCTGCCTGGTTTGTGGATTCCCTGTCTGGGTCAGTTTGACAGTTGGGTTGTTTTTCACCTCACACCAGACAGTGACACAAAGGGAGCTGGGGTGTGATCTGCATTTCCTGATTAGCCATCTCTGCTAGGAGGGAGGGGTGGAGTGGTCACTCTCATCTGAAAGGACTGTGCCTGCCTCTGACAATGCTGTCTCCAGCCCCCTGGTGTGTGTCTGAGGCCTTGCCTGGGCAAGGCAGGATTTCACAAGAAGGTGTGAGTCCCCTTTGAAGAAAGGTGACTTCAAAGACTAAAATGGGTATAAGAAGGGCACCCAAACTTACAAACTTTAGAAACACTTCTGGAATCAAGGGGAACCTCTGCCTGGAGAAGAGCTGATCGCTGAGGAACAAGTGCTGCCCTGCCTGTGACTGTGCTTTGTGGAGCTTTCCTGCAGTGCTGCTTCTGCCAGAGTAAGAGGGCAAAGACTGGACTTTGTGTGCCTTCCATCTTGAAGAAGAAATCTCCAAGGGCTTGATGTAGAGCTTGCCTCCTGTTATTGAAGTCTCAGGGATAGCAAAGACTTCTTCCTGCCAGCACCTGGAGTCTCTGGAGAGACCCCTACTCTGCTCTGTGGTGCCCTTCCAGTTCCTGGGACCCTGAAAGGAGAGGCTGGCAGCCTAAGGACAAAAATACACGCACCGAGTGCCGTGCGGAGAAAAGATCGACGCGAATCCGATCGCGGCTGAGAAAACGACGCGACGCCGGCTCCGCAGCTGAGAAACGACGCCGCAGGAAACGCGACCGGAGAATCGACGCCCGGAGCAGGAGAAACGACGCGCAGCATCGCTGACGAAGGCTGAGAGATCGCAACCAGTGCCGCGGGACTTTCGGACCGTCGCGTGGCTGGCTTTTTCGACGCGCCTCGCCGTGCCGAGCTGTTTTCGACGCATATAACCGTGCAGGGTTATTTTCGACGCACACCGCCCGTGCGGGGTTATTTTTGACGCAAACCAGGTACATTTACACGCTAGCAGCGCTAGTGTGTTGTTACAACTACCTAAAGTCTCTTTTTATTTTAAACCTTTAAAAAATCATAACTTGACTTGTGTATGTTGGATTTTTGTCGTTTTGGTCTTGTTTTGTCTAGATAAATATTTCCTATTTTTCTAAACTGGTGTTGTGTCATTTTGTAGTGTTTTCATTAAGTTACTGTGTGTGTTGGTACAAATACTTTACGCCCAGCACTCTGAGGTTAAGCCTACTGCTCTGCCAAGCTACCAAGGGGGTAAGCAGGGGTTAGCTGAGGGTGATTCTCTTTTATCCTAACTAGAGTGAGGGTCCTTGCTTGAACAGGGGGTAACCTGACTGTCAACCAAAGACCCCATTTCTAACAATAAACATCAGCTTAAAGGACATAACCTCATCCAAACTAGGGAACTCATATCTGGGAGATTGTTAAACCAAAAAACTAGTCAGACTTTCAGATGTTTCCATTGATTGATGTGCAACCCACTGATGAAGTATACCACGTTAGGTAGGTGAGCTTTCAACATTCTATATATAATCACAGGAATGTATTGTGATTCTATAAGATGTTTGTCTCTTTTGTCCAATGTGTTTTTTATTGCTTATTTGTTGATGTATGTTTACAGAAAGCATACAATTGCCCTTTAATTCCTCTCACCTCCTCTTGAATGTATGAGCTACTTGTGTTGTATACGTACAGAACATGTGAGAGAATAGTGTGTTGTTGCTTCTGCTACTTCCACTTGCCCTTCCCTTATTCTTTGCATTAGGGAAGGTTGCACTGCTGCTATCCATGTTGTGTTTGGTAGAAAGTTTTATACCAAGCTTTAAACAAAAGAAAAAATTGTTTGCATTGCTAATGTTTGTTTTAATTTACGATTTGAATGAAAGTGTGAATCCTCACAAAATATGTGACTTTCGTTGTGGGTTTACATGTGAAACAAGCTGTTTTTGAAAATGAATAAATGACTTTGTAACATACTTTTTATTCTGGGGTTTTGAGCCCATAACAAAAGTATTAAAAGCGAAACTACATGTTCCAAAATGCAATACGTTGTTGGCTGAAATGCAAGAAGCGGCTGTGGTATTTTGTCATAGGGCATTTGGTAGGCTTTTTCTTTTAAATGTAATCGAGCAAACAACTCGGCGGGTGAGAGGGCAGAGATAGCCTTTAAAATCCAAATGTGAGCATTTCACTGCTAATGGGCTGGCATTAACACTGCTTGGGAAAAAAGAGCATGTTAAAAGAAAGGAAAACAAATGTGCTGGCGTCTCTTTTCTGAAGATCAACTTTGGCCTAGAGGCTGGTGTTACTAAGGTGGAGCACATGCATGTGATACACCCTGCTTTGAACTGTGCAGCCAGCATGTGCTGCTGGGTGCTGCCCTGTGAGGGCTGCCAGTGCGTCACAGAAAAACATGAAGCAGTTACGGTGGACCACAAGTAGTGTTGGCGGAACTAGGATTGGATGCCAGACAGTGGCAGCTGGTAATTTTAGGGGGGGGGGGGCGGGCGGGAAGCACACTCATTAATTCACACACGCACGCACATCCATTGACAACACTCGTCAACATTCAAACATACACTAGCGCACCAAACATTCATTTAAAAAAAACACTCACACACTTACCTTCAGCTCTGAGGTCTCAGGAGGGTTCGGACTGCTGTCTTTGCTGAGCCGTGGAGGTCACGCCCATAGAAGCTGTGACCTCTTCTGCCCAGCAAAGTTCAGCTCAGGCAGCCAGGAGTCTGTGCAAATTACGCATGTCTCACTCGTGGCTGCCTGACCTGAACATGAAGAGTGTCTGTCAGGCTGATCTTTGCTCAGCCTGACAGCCACTCTTCATGAAGGGCAAAAGGTGAGGGGCGTGGCCCCTCCACCCTAAAGGATGGGCCATGGCTGATGCCAGAAACAGGTAGAAGCATGTTTTTTTTAATTTCTAGTTGCCTCTCAACAGCATGTCTGTCCCATTGCATGCTGTGCCCACTCTCCTTGATCACCCCCTATATTCTCCTGTTCCTCCTTTCTGGCCACCCCCAGTGTCCTGAATTGACGCTTTACTTCTGGCAATCATACATCTCACCCTACTTTAGTCAGAAAATCCCCTTCCCCGTGTCGCCATGGCTCTTCTGACCAGTGTCTTACATTTCTTCAATGAGCCGTGCTGGTTTCCAGGGAATCTTCTGTGTCTGTCGTTATTTGGAGGGGTTTTCTGGCACAGTGGGTGCCCATTTTATTCTAGTCGTGTTTGATGAGAACCAAGTCTTCTTCCCTGAGGTCTAAGTCTCAAGCCCTTTGATCAGCCTTGGCATATGTTTTTATCTTGTTTTTCTGCTCACCTTTGGCATGCAGTTCTTCCACTTCTCTGGCTTGACTTGGTGTGAGTACTTTTCTCACTAAATATCCCTAGCATGATGGTTGCTGGATACTTCCTGGTAGTGGTATAAGGTATATTCAGGTATGCTCTTGCTACCTCCGCTAGGACCAGCTACACTTTTTATCTGTATTGTTCTGCTTGGTGAACAGTTCTCTTCAGTGTAGTCATGAACCCCTCCTCCATCCCATTCGCTTGTAGCCACAGCAGGGTAATCTAGTAATGTTTGAATTTCAGGTGTGTTGTGTATGATGAAAAGTTATGTCAATTGAACGGAGGTGCATTGTCAGTCTAGAACACCTGGAATGGGATATCAATCTTGTCCACATATCTCCAGAAGGTGCCATCTTCTGTAGTGGTGTCTGTGATGGTGTCCATTGGCATGGCAGGTGACCGAACCTGGCTTATTATGAAGTGTTTTTTGTAAATGTTTGTGACATTTAGTAGTTTTTTTTTATTACTACATAGGTAACACAATGAATGATGACCTGGCCAGCATTTGTGTGTATATATAAAATGTAGAATTGTTCACAAAACCATATCACCGACAAGCTCTCATTTTCAGGATGGGAGGAGGTTCTTTCAATGTCAGTCACTCTTCGGCCTGCATAAGTCACAATTTGGCATCTCTCCTTTTCTTTGTGGTGTTGCAGCATTATCGCTTCTAGTCCAAAGCTGGGGTCCACAGTGATCTCTGTGTGGTGGCCGGGGTTGAAGTAAACACAGTTATCTGTGTTGTGTACTTTGTGTTTGATTTCCTCAAAAGACTCCTCTCACTCTGAGGTCCATTTGAAAATCCATCCTTGTATAGTCGGCTCTGGATGTGGGTGGCTGATCATGGATTAGTCATTTGAGTAGCGGGAGCAGCATTGGCCATCCCTAGAAATTACAGAATGTTACTCATGTTCCTTGGGCTAGGTGTCTCGTTCTGTGCTTTTATCCTATTGAGGTCTGGACTAATGCCTTTCTCGAAGAATATGTGTTTGCAGAAATATGGACTGGGTTGTGGAATTCACTTTTTTTTATGCTGAGTGTTAGCTTGGTGTTTTGGAGAGCCTGACACATGCGATTCAGAGCATTCTCAAGGTTCTTCCTCATGGCCCCAAAGACCAGAATATCGTCACTATAATTTATGATAATTACTATAGGACGACTGACTCTCAAGATGGCCTCATGGAAAACGTCTGCCTAAGAAAACATGCCCAAACTGAAACATTTGTATCTAACTAGTACTTGAGAAGTTGTGAACATGGTGATGTACCTAGCATCTTTGGGGCAGATTTAGTAACATTCATGCAGCGCAACGTAGCACAACAACTTATTGTTCTGTGCTCTGCTGCAATAAATGGAGAGTATCATACAAACATGGCTCCATCAGATTCACTCAATATATATGCAAAAAAACATTATAGAAGCATTTAAAACACACACAGAATTCAAAAACTATGTTGAAACTACTGATACAGAGTTAACAGATAAATGTGATTGTATTATCAGCGGAAATTATTTCATGCATCCTCTTGGAATTGTCAGGGTGTGATGGCACTGGGTTTTCCCTTACAAAGTTGTGAATCTTTAGTGAGACATATTCTCACGCTATTTGACAATATTACTTTTTGTCCTGAAGAAGACCCCACAAAATGTACAATTTACAGGCTTCTTCAGCTGGTCGAATCATCGACGTGTCCATACTCTTGACCTGTATCTAAGAGACTTAAGTTGAATGAATACCATGTTTGGAAATTTATCAGTAATCTCCCAAATCTCCCAAATCCACCTTATATGTGAGATGATTTGGACCAGACCTTCAAATGAAAAGACATTGAATGTTGTTTTGTCTTTTTCAATTGTATATAATTTATACACCTATTTTTGCATTTCAAAAGCACTTTTTGCACTTATCACGGAGCACCTCAGTAGAAATTATTGTATATTTGAACAATGCACTTCTTTCATAAAAGGTCATCAGTGGGTGGTTTTGACTCATGTGTGTGTGTTGTTTATGAATGTTTCTATAATGTTTTATTTGCATATATATTGAGTGAAACCAACAGAACCATTTTTTGTGTGATGCTTTAATTAAAATCCAGGATCTGATGAATACAGGGTAACTCCATTACAAATAGCAGCAACAAATTGGGAGGGCAGGAATGTGCCATATCTAGTAAGACATGGTGAATTCCTGCTGTCTCCTTGGGCTGGTGCACTAGGCACTGCCACGCACCATCGCAGCTACCCTTGCACTATGGTGCAAGGGTGCGTGTGTTACAAGTAGGATTGTTTTTTGCCAAAAGGGACACCTTCCTGCACAAAAACAAATCTTAGAAGTGTTTCCTCTTTCTACGTGTGCTGGAGAAAGTTATTTGTCCTTTCTGTGCCTCTGTCAGGAAGGTGCAGCATTTTGATGCATTCCCAGGTTTACCAGTTTTGGTAAATTTTGGATTGTGACAAAAATAATTGGTGGATACGTGGGCAGAGTAACACAAGGCAGTGACTTCCACTGTCGTGCGTTACTCCAGGTTTACCAAGCAAAGCAGAGGTATACAAGGCGGCTTGCCGTTGCTTGGTAAATCTGACTTAAGGATTACATTGCTCTTGCAACACCATGCGTGACACAATGCAATGCAATCCAATAATAAATCTAGCTTTGTGTAGCTTTAGTTGATGGTGCCTTGTATACAGGTCCAGTTCGAAGAAGATCTTGGCGCCTTTTAGTAGTGTGATCATGTTGCTACTGAGTGGTCCTGGATGTCTCTCCTGCTCAATAGTCATAATAGGCAGACTCATTTCTACGTAGAGGTGTACTTTCCCACCAGTGTTTTGCTTGCAGTGGTATACAGCCTCTGTGATCTATCAATGATGTCTGCATCCAGGAGTCCCTGTGACTCATACTCTACTACTCTGCTGCAGGTGGTACTGTGCTACTGGTTTCATCTGCTTATCATTGTGCAACTAGACTTGAATGATTGTGATCTTTCCTAGACCTGTAAACAATTTTGGATACCTGTGCATGATTGGAGGCTTGTCTTCCACCTTGTACACCATGAACACCGGTTTCAATCCTAATGTATGCAGGCTTAGGAGGCAGTCCGCTGTTGTGGATCCATCAATCACATGCATGTCAGCCTCTACTGACTGACCTTGGTATGTGAGCTTTGTTTTGTACTTTTCAAAACATGGCATGAGATCTTTGGCCATCTTTGTGTACACTCTCACATCAGTATGCCTTAGCTTCATGTAGTTCATCTTGGCATATTCTGTTGCACAGATGTAATTAAGTGACATTCCACTGTTGATGACAAACTGGGCATGGTGGTTCTCCATTTAAATAGTTAACTGGGGGTATTTCTCTTTTATTTCTTGGTTGGCATAATCATCTCTGTCTCATGATACAGGGGAGAGGGATTTCAAGTGTGATTCTTGTTATGGTGAGAGGTGAGATCTGGATGTGGCCCGTGACAATGTGAGTGACCGTAAAAAGAGAGTGGACCTGTTACTTTTGCCTCTCACTGCCCTTGCATGATGTTGAAAGTTCAGTTTTTTTCCTTTCCACACAATGCTTGGCGATGACCCCTTGTACAGCTTCTCATAATGGTTTCCTTTTCTGCAATGTCTGCATTCTGACTCTTGGCTAGGCAGCTACCTGTGTGTAGATATGCTTGTTCATATTCCCTAAATTTATAGGGAGGTCCCTTGTTTCTCTGATACTTCCTTGAATGTATTTTCCTCATTGACTTGTTGATATTGGGGCAGAGGTAAGTGGAGAAAGCTAAATTTAAAGTTGACTTGGGTTAAAAAACTGGGAGTCTCCTGCCTAATTTGGGTTTGTTGGCATGAATGCCATGTATTTGCCCACTAGATTCTTTAATGCGATTAATTTTTGTTCCTTATCTGTTTCTCTGGACTCCTTCATGAAACCTTCAAAATCGCTCAACCGTTCTTGCCATCGCGGTCCCATACGGCTGCCGGTGCTGCGGAGTAAGTGGTACAGTGGACGTAAGTAGGAGGCCCCATGTATCCTAGGTTTTTGTTATGTATTTTGCACAGTTTCGGGGGTTTGTTGAAATCCTGCCTCAAATTTAGTCACTCCTTCCAACCATTTAATATGTGTCTTCTGTTTTCCTACATTTCTCTGTGTTTCTTTCCTTTATTTCACACTTTCCACAAGTGCCTGACCCTTCAAGGTGGCTGACCCTTTACTTTCAATGAGATCACCTGACCTCAAAATGGTGTCATCTTGTGTCATGGGCCGGCCTGACCCTTCAAAATGTCCACCTCATTGATTTCAGTGGGTGCTGCTTGACCTTAAAAGATGGCCACCCAAGTTGCAGCATTTTGTGAGACTTCAGTGCTCTTGACTTGCTAGAGTATGGATTTCTGAACAGTATCACATGCTTTCAGCTGCTTACCTTGAGATTTTCTTATCTTGACTTAGAGTTGTGGTATCTCTGCCTTCCTCACCAGTTGTGTTGTAGTATTGGTAGACCACAGAAAGGCTGCAAGACACAGATGGGGAAGGAGTTTTGTTTAATTTCTCGTTGCCTCTCATCAGCATGTCTGTCCACTTGCATATCACCTTACTTTCTTTGATCTTCCTCATTTCCTCCTCTTAGTCCTTTCGGCAGCATCCTATTGCCCTGGCCTGACCCTTTACCTGTCACGATTGTACTTCACAGATTTCCTAGTCCTCTAGTGAAAAACACACAAAAGGCCAGAATGTCAAACAAGGCAGAAAGTGGGCAACAATAAGTACTGTAGTGTATCTTTTGTTTGCCACAAAAGTGAGTATTTTGTAAATGCATGTATTCCCTTTGACGAGACCTGCACGTTTATTGCACTCGGTAAGCTGAATTTAACATGTTACACGGTGAAACAGATTGTCAGAAACGTTGACAACTGACTGAGGACTACCAGAGGGTATTCGAGGAGGCCTGTTTTGTAGATGAGCTTGAGTTTACCAAACAGAAACAGCCTTTTGGGAATCTCCGACCTTGACCTTTTGAAGGACCCCAGGTAATGACTGCTTAAATACACACTCCTGTCGTAACCTTCCTTTATTCTGCACAACCTGTAACATGTGACCTGCTGTGGAGCCCCTGACAAGAACAATAAAAACAGATTAATAACAAGGAATGTGGGCATGGGATGCTGATAAAGTAATAATGTTGACATCTGGCTGTTTCTTTACCAGACTGGCCTGTATTTTTAAACCCAAGGCAGTAAAGATTAGGGGAAAAGCAGGGAAATCGCTATTTTTCTCCTTCTGAAACATAAACTTTAAATAGTAAACACGCAAAGAAATCAAGTTAAAAAGTGACAGCTGTCTAAGTCGTTTCAGAGCGATTATTAGAGCAAATAGAAGGATAATTGCCGTATTCCAAAAGAATCCTGACATTTTGTACAAATTATTTTTACCTACCAAATCTTGGTTGTTCCAGAATAGCAAAACATAAACAGATGACCAGTATATTTTTCTGAGCAAAGTGGGAACCTGACAATGTGGCCCCGACTTATGCAAATAGTCACCAGGGTTGCCATTATTGTAAATTGCACTGAATATTTAGACAGGCACTGGTAGGGCATAGACAGAAGAGACGGAGAGATTACGTATTTTCAATCACGGACATTGAGGGCTGACTTGCTACTCTTAATTGACACTGCAGAAAGACTAGCGGCCAGTGCTTAATTTGTAAACAAAAGTAAGTGCTGGTGCTCAAAGTATTTCTCAGGGATCCACTGCAGCTGGCACCACCCTAGTTCCGGCCAGTGCTTGGAGACAGAAGTAACTAGATATATTAAATAGCCACAAATGATTTCTGCAAAAATATATGCACCCATCACCACCATGTGGTGGATAAATACTTGCCTGTGATTAGAAAAAGGTGTTGGTGCTAAGCTCCACCAAACACCTGCACAAATTAAGCACTGCTTGTGACATAAACTGAAGTCTAAACCCGTACTATGGTCACACCATCACATAATCTCGGTGTGAGTCGCCATATTTTGATTCTTGCTGAGTTTTTACACAATTCTGTTATTGCTGTTTGCCTAGTATTGGTGCTTTTTATCAGATCAGTGAAGATGCGATATATAAATTGTCCATTTAGAATCAAGAAACATGAGTACTACTAATCCCTGCTTTTAGGACTAAGCACATCACTTCAGTATCCCAGTTTTCTTATCTCCCAAAACAGGTAGTCCTTAGAAATAGCATGAATGCCAGTATTGAATGCCACATGGAGCACCGGACATTTTGTTTAGTCTAAGAGTGTTAGAAGGCTATCCATTGTTTGAACACACCGCTCATCACCATTTCACCCGTGACTTGTGAGTATGTAATTCCAGCATTGGCCTCCAGACGGCTACTGCACCACTCCTAATTTCTGTATTTGGGTAACAAACTAGTTATTGTTTGAGACAATAGTTACAAATCCCTCTCTGGCAAAAAACCTAGTGAAATGCTGTTTCACCTTATTTTACCACTGTAATCGTAACCCCTGGAAACACGTCTGTTCCTAAATGAAATAGTCATTTACTCTGACCTCAACCGGAGGTAAGAGAACATTCACTGATAGTTTGTGAATATTATTATTGCTATTATTATTATTATTATTGCTTTTACTGTAATTGTTATTACTATTATTATTAGTATCATCATCATCATTTATTGAGTTTTGGTGGTAGTAGTAGAAGTACTCAATGTAGTAATATCAGAACTTCATGTGTACAGACCCTTTGAATGGAATAGTACCAGTACTCTCAAATTAGAAAGATCTTTCCATTTATTCATGTTAGTCTGTGTATGTGCTAGAGGGACCTTTTCCTTTGTCAGAAAGTGTACTTGACTCGAACATCGTGGCACTTTACCATTGTCAACGTTTGGGTAACAACACTTGTGCCCTTATTACAAGCGGCTGGGATAATGGCTTGGATTTTCGCAACCAGTACAGTTACTGATGCAGGGAATAATTCCAATGACGGAAAAAATGCAGGCTACTAGAAGTTGGACCTCTAGGGGCTAATTACAAATGAGGAATTTACAAGGGGAATTGGTAACTCCAGGTCCAATTATCCCAGTCATTCCTCACTTAACACAGAGATTTTGGCTGTGAGAAAGTAAAGAAATTTGTGGCATCGCTGCAGATCTCATACTTCTAGTCTGACCTGTAGCTGTGGTTAACGATCCCACTGAAATAAAGAAGAGGTCACTCTAAATGAGAACCTTAATAATGAGAAGGCAAACTGATTTTATATTTGTTAGAAGATGGCTCAGTGCGCCCTATACTATCACATGTGGGTATGCCACCTACCCCAAATCTTGCAAGTATCTTGTTCTATGCCATTTAGAGCGGATGCCTCCACTCATCAACTTCCTGGACAGAATTCATTCCCTCTTTATCCTAAACCATCCTCTGCCTTCAGCTTGGGTAGCTTATGATGCAACACTCTGGTTTTGACAAAGCACGTCATGACTTTGCAGCAGCTCACCTGCATATTCTCTGCATCTCTGGACTTGGGAGACGTCAGCTAATGCATGCCTGTGCACCGCGTGCTACGATCAATGAAAGGTACCTTTGGATAGGTAACAATAGTCTGTTCAATTTGATCCAGACTTCTGGCTCTTGACTTTTCTCAGACGTTATATCTCCCTCCATCTTCAATAATAGCATCTGCCCCCGTTTGACTCATTTTAACTACCCTACATTTGCAGCCTGGACTTCATTCTGGATGCCCCTGGTGCAGTTGCGAGTGCCCCTTCCATGGAACTTCTGATGTCACTGATTTCTCTGCAGCTGCTGTTTCCTAATACAGCAAGAGGATCATTAGAGATGTACAAAGGCCCTATGGATCAGTTCCCCAGCGCTCCTACACAGGCAGCGTCACACATTGGACCTAGGTAAGTATTATGATGCTGTTATTGGACAACACAAGGACTTGAACACATACATGTTGATTGTTCAGGTAAAGGCATACAAAGGACCTGGATGATCTTGTCCGTTTTGTCAGCAAGTTCACCACCAGAGAATAAGGGAACCAACTCTCTCATAAGAGCCTCAGTGCCCGAACCACAGGTGGTCCTCAAAAAGGCTATGGAAATCTGGAGAAAACCACATCTGAATAGCCTGGTCAGTGATTAGACAATTAAGGTAAAGATCTTGAATACACACAAGCCTTTATTTCTTAGAACCCCAGCTCATTCTTTTGTGGTGGTGTCTTCTTCCATGTTCCTTCTCCATGGATCAAGAAGTCAAATATATCGAATTCTAGTAGTAAAATGTGTATCATTCTATCAGGCAAGTGGATTATTTGCACATATTTTTTTCACGGCGGATTAGCTTTCAGGGGCATACATTTACAACTATAAAGGGAGACACGGAGGTTATGAAAGGGCGTGATAGGTAATTAATTGTGACCTGACATATTTACGGCACAACAAAAACTGATCACTGAGTGGACTTTGTGATGGGCACATGTGTACCTTCATTTACCAGTTGCAGGGGCTTTAGAGTGAAGCATGCCATGTATAAGAGTTTGTTGTGGCTATTCTTTGCTAGTTGCCTAGGTGATAGCTTATCCACGCTCGCGATGCTACTAGTGAATGGATTCCATGGAAATGTTTTTTTTATTGTGAAGAGAGGAATGGGGACCCATGGTGCTACAGATCTTCTATGCCCTGGTAGTCAAGATTTATGCTCTTACATTTCTTCAGTGTAGGTAAGACCCCCTTACCCACACGGACGACAATGGATATACATTTGTTGGAAATGCTTGCATACAATAATTAGATAAACACAAGAAATATTAGTTATTCGAATTCTTGTAAGCAGAGAGAGAGAATGTTTCCAGATAAATATGTTTTTATAATTTCTTGCTTTGTTCATTTCAGTCAATGTTTCATGTCGCACAACCAGTCCTAGTGCACAACCAACACACGAATGATTGAAATGCCTTCTTCCGAATTCTGGTACTTACAAAAAAAGTCCTTCGAGTCCATGCAGTCCGAGGGGGTACGGAGGATGTTTTGGCCGATCTCCCAGTCAGAAGAACTTTTTTAAGTGGGGAATTGGACAGAATGTCCTCCGTTCCTCTTGGACCGCACAGACTGAAAGGACCCCTAGACATTTGTTTCTAATATCTAGATCAGATTTTGAAACAAGAGGAATTGGGATTGAGTCATTTCAATATACCAAACTAATCCCTTTATAATCAACACCTTTAAAAAGTCCCAAGCCTGCGTGCCATCCGTGGGGCCAATCATATGCTGACTGTACCCAAGGAGTGGCTGTACACTATGAAAAGGTGACAGGAATGTACCAAATAAAAAAATCAAAAAGAATACATTTTTAGTTTGGAAATGTAAAAAAGTGGGCTCTTTGCAGATTGCTCCATTTTTTGCCTCATTTAGGCTGCTGATGCTATGCTTTTGGTCTGTTAGTGTACTGAGACCTGCTAACTAGACCTTAGTACCTATGCTCTTTTCCTTAAACTGTATGTTGAACTGCATAGGCCAATTGGCAAGGACATTACCACCCCTGTAAGTCCATAGTAATTTGTCCCAGTGGTACCCAGTGCAAGGCTGGTAAAGGGATCACCAAGGCTGCAGTATTGATTGTGCCACGCTCAAGCTTGCTGCTCGAGTGCGACTCTGCCCACACCAGGTGCAGGCAGAGTCGCTTTACTGCCTATAGTATGGGTCAGTCATTCCTAAAACAGGCCTTCTATAGTCCAAGAGGCAGGGTGCAGTGTACAGAGTGAAGACATATATGCATGAGCATATTGGAACCCATGATAGCATTTAAAATGCAATCCTACTGCAAGTAACCGATGGTCCATAGGATAACATGGACTGGCATCTGGGAAGTTACTAGATGTCCAGCTCCGCGACAGCCCAGCCAATTCCCCTGTGTTTGATATCAAACATCTTGGTTTTTAACCCTGAGCATGATGCCCATGCTCAGAATTAACCAGCATGTGCCCAGGTGTCACCCTTAGAGGATACCCACGAGTTACCAAGCTCTCGGCTGTTTTGGGAGGCTCTCTCTCAAGCCTCTGCCACCATAGACATGAGTCTGCCCTCCTGCTGGTTGTGCTAGCACTCCTACAGGACGGAGACAAAGGGCCTAGGCAGGCAAGAGGTCACACCTCCTACCTCAGAGGCTGGCAAGTGTGAATAGGTAATCAAGGTGGTGAACCTCACAGGCTTCACCCGCCCTTGAAGTATAATTGCTTTTCTCCTAGTAGAGGACAAAGCCCTTCCCGGCCTGTCCATTCCTACAAGTGGGAAATTAGTTATGCAGGAGGCGTACACCCCTAAAAGGCTAGCTACACCTTTAGGGTGGGTTAAGGGGTCTGTTTAACCAAGGAAGAGTGCTGCCACCTTGGCAAACTTTAGGTTTAGTGTATTCTGGGTAGGAAAGTGGGCTAGCAACTGGAACCAGTAGCCCATTGGCCACTGTCCCCCTCACCCTTAATGTCCCCCCAAACCAGATTTTAAGGTGCTTTCCTTGCACGGAAAAGTTAGATCTTGCTTGCAAAGAAGAAGAGGCACAAAAAAGACATTGTCACTGACAAAAGGCCCCAGCCTCCAGCCGCAGCATGAAGATAGGACACAGAAGTGACCTAAGGAGACCACCACTGGAACAGAGTGACCGGCGTTTGCCGAAGGTGAACGCTCACCATTCCCAGCATGAGGGACCCCAGTGGACAACGAGAAGCCAAGAAAAACTCCCCTGACTGGTGGTACCAGTCCCCTGTAAACTGCAGGAGTTAACACTGTGCTGAAGTCAAAGAACTGCACATCACAGGATCTGTGTGAGTGAGCCAAAAGAAACTCGGAGGCCAGCATCCAAAGAGTGAGAGTGAGATCTCTGCACGTTTCAAGCCTCTTCTCCCTGCCGGATGACCTCCAGCTACCTTGCTACAGGAAACATTGTTGCTCTCTGCTTATACAAATTCAATATACTAATATTTCTTACGTATATGTAATTATTTTCCGCCAGGCATAATGAAACTTGAGGGAGAACCACTGCAAAGTACAAGGAGCCCCCCCCCCCCCCCACCACCACCACCCTCTCGACTCAGTCAGGAGCTCTCAGCCAAGGTACTGTCCTGAGGAGGCCCTCTGGAGCTTGTGGGGACTAATGGTATGCACTGATGCAAACCTTTTCAACACCATTATATCCTTATAAATGCTTCTTGCCAGAACTCAGGCTGCTACATGTGAGTAGCTGCCAGGAGATGCTATAGGGGACGGTTGAGTGAAAAATGTGGAGAAGCCTGAGAGTTAGACCTACAATACATGTCAAAATATTACTACCTGTGAGTGAATTTCCCATCAAACAATAGATTGGGACAACAGAAGTGGAAATAGAATTTAACTGTTGAAAGGATGTGTAACTGATGTTCACAGCAGCTTAAGTCATACAAGTGTTATCCTGTTGTGAAACATGTCATCACATATAGTGTATCTTATGTGCTGGAGTCATCATCTAGTTCCAAGATGCCTAACTTGTGGTCCGGTGACCCCTGCGGGTCTGCAACACCTATTCAGGTGGTCACTGACTGAATGAAATATTGAAATATTAACAGATTAATAAAGCATATAAAAACAAAGCAACTTGTAAAATTGAATTTTTTTAAACATTCTGTATATCGGAAGGAATTTGAATTTGGTGGCAAAAAATATGTTGGTATACTGTTTGATTGATTCTTGGGAGGAGTGCAAGTGCGTCAGACAGGATATATTATGGATGATGGGTAGCCTCAACCGAATTTATTAAATCTCCAGCTTACCCCTTAAAATTAATTGATTTGCTTAATTTTGTTTTATGATTTTTTCAGTATTTTGTGTATAGTTTTGCAGTGCATGCAACTCATCACAATTGCACAGGCTGGTGTCCGTAGCTTCCAGTAATGACTCAGTGGAGGTCTCTGGATTGCAATAATTAATTAGTGGGGTTCCCTGAATTGCAGTAATAAGTAAGTGGGGGTCTACAGAAGGCAAAGGGTCAAGAACCACTGATCTAGTTCGATTAATCATCTGACACGTTAAGTGATGTGTCATTGCCATTTCTGGGCATCTTGTGGGAAATCTGTGCACTGGGAAACTATGAACTAAGGGCCTGATGTATCAAAGGGTTTTATCAGTTCTGTGTCTATGGGGTAATAAGTGGATTCAGAAGAGACTATTTTATATCTACTAAAGAGATTGTGTGTCTCATTGAACACCAGTGTGACAATGGAGTCATGTTGGTTATTCCTTCGTAAGAAGTTATGTTTATGGTCGAAGACAGTCATTTTGAGGAGTGTGTTGGTGTTTGAGAGCGTTGGGATATTTCAGGACCCATGTTTGTCTAGGTTATATGTTAAACTTAGGGTCAGAAAACAATAATTTCAACTCCCTGGATAGTTTAAAACTAGTTCAAGGAGAGCCAGTAGTGTACTGAGAACATTGGGAGGATCTTTTTGAGTCCTCACTATCTAAGAGAGCATGTCAGCTGTTAAGGAGTGCTGCTACTTTCCCTTTCAAATTAAGGAAGTTCAGGTACTGGGAACCATAGGGAACCTGCCCATTTAAAGCACTGGTTGGATATATGATGACAAACCTGCAGGTATAACGCTGCCTCATTCTTTTTGGGTGCAGAATTTACACACTTTTAGTCTTTTGACCTTGAAATGGGCATAGGTGAACCCAGTGAGTACAGACTAGAAAAGTGGAGAACTATTTTGGAAAAGGTGGGTATATTGTCAGAGAGACACATTCTTTTCACATCACCAAGAAGTTTGAGAGAACATGGATTGAAAACTCATGGGCATATTTATACTCTGTTTGTGCCGAATGTGCGTCAAACAATTTGACGCACAATTGGCGCAAACCGTGCACCATATTTAAACTTGATGCCTGAACCCGCGAATGCCAAAATTCCGCTGTGTGCGTCATTTTCTGGATGTGGGAAACCACCTTGCGTTAATGACATGCAGGGTAGGCATTCCTGTCCAAAAAATGACTTAAACCCCCGTGTGCCTTGTTTATGCTACCACGAAAAAATCCTGCATGGCCGGGAGGTGGAGTCAGAAAATGACACACAGCCCGATTTGCGTAAAACAATTACGGCTGGGTCAGGGCAGGCGTTAAAATGGGGCAAACACACCTGTACTTAATGAAAACACACAGAAGCCACAGAAGAGCTTCAAAAGGAAGACATGGAGGTGCTTTTCATCCAGCATGCACGCAGACGCAGAGCACAGGACCAACAACAGCAGCTTCCACAACACCAGCAGGGACCCCAATGGCAACACAGAAGGCAGGAGAGGATATTCCGCACCAGGAAAACCCCTCTGGGACTCCACCAACAAGACATCATTCAGAGGTACAGGATTAACTAGCAAGCCATTCAGCAGCTGCTGCACAACATTGAGCCACAGTTGGCACCCAGCTTGCAGACACCCCGCACCATTCCACCAGAAACCAAGCTGCTAGCTGTACTCCACATGTTGGCAAGTGGCTCCTTTCAAACCACTGGTGCCCTGGTTGCCGGGATCTCACAGCCATCATTCTCCGCCTTCCTTCCCAAGGTACTGGATGCTATCATCTCCCTCACACCCCGCCACATCAGCTTCCCCAACACACAGCAGAAGCAGAAGCAGCAGGAGACAAAACAGGGGTTTTACCAAATTAATGGCTTCCCACACATTCTTGGTGCCATTGACTGCACACATGTACGCCTTGTGCCACCTGCTGCAACTGAACATTTAAAGCGCAACAGGAAGCACACACACTTCATCAATGTGCAGGCCATTGTCGATCAGCGGGGATTGATCACCAACATTGTGGCAAAGTAACCTGGGAGTGTACATGATTCATTCATCTTCCGTCACTGTACCATCAATCAACGCTTCCAGGATGGACCATATGGAAATGGCCTACTTGTTGGTAAGTACAGAACCCAGTTATATACACACAGCACAGCAACCCTCTATGACACACAACACATACACCACAACATCGGCGCGTGGCCAGGAAGACAATGAGGCTGTGACACCGCTAGGCATGTTTGATATCCTCACCCAATGGGATACACACCTATAGACAAATGACAGTACGAAATAGCAACAGATGCCACTCCACAGACACAAGGGGACAATTTAAAACAACAGAATGACAATGACATGACCTAAACTGGCAGTACAATTTGGAAGATTAATCTTTCAATATCACATCAATAACACTCAATCAAACATCCTTCCAACCAATACGTACTGTGTAAGGGGTGTGTAATGTGTTTCGCTGCAGGTCAAACACCTTTGCACACATAGCATGATGATGATTACAATGAAGGTGACATGCAATCATTGAGGCTGTAACAATATCTCACATCACTCCTGCTCTCATATTGCCCATTACCAATAAGCAAGTGGACTGTGCATAGAACACATATTGATGGGACAATATTGAAAGTGCACATTCCTACACATACGCATTGCGACAAATTCACACACACACAACAGGTGTACAGGCATACAGACCTTCTGACACTCAAAATGACAACCTCACAACCAAGTTAGCCATCTGAACTAGAACATGTTCAGTAGTATAGCTACACGTTGCAACCTGAGTCGACTTGGCAAGGGCAGAGAAATAGGTCTGCAGTGAACTTGTCACACATGTGAAATTAGTGCATAGTCAATTGTCAACACGTTAGTGTGACAACGTACAGAGATGTGCTGTACATTGTCACCTAGCCAAATCTAAGGGTCTCACTGATGTTTAAATAATTATATTTCATTTGTGAAATTGGATGGGATGTCCAGGGTATATAGATGCAACTGTGTCACCACCACTGTGGAATTGAATCTGTGTATGGAAGTATCATCTCACCCCCAGTTAAGACACAGGGACACCTCTTTCACATGACACAATGCAAGGGAGTACACACTGTACTGCAACTCAACAAAAATACTGCTGACATCCGGTCAATCAGCCAAACACCCATTCAGATAAGGAAACAACCCAATGCTGATGGTACATCCTAGAAGCCTAGGATTCCACACAATAACACAAACACCGATGAGTCACAGACAACACAAGAGAACAACTACCATGCAAAGTGATAATTATGGTACAAGCTACATCAACATGTTCTCACTCATTTTCTCTTTCAGCTGATCAGGGGTATGGGATCCAGCCATGGATCATGACCCCATTTGCAAACCCAAGAACTGCAGCAGATCGTGCCTAAAATGAGGCACATAGGAGGACACGCACCATAGTCGAGAGGACCTTTGCCATCCTGAAGTCAAGATTCAGGTGCCTCGACACCACCGGAGGTAGCCTCTTATACTCACCAGAAATGGTGTGCAAAATAATTTTGACCTGTGCCATCCTGCACAACATATGTGTAAGAAGGAACATTCCCCTATATGAACCCGACCCACAAATGCCTGAAGAGGAGGAAGAAGAGGATGCTGACCATCCACATGAGGGGGACCATTCAAACACAGCTGCAGGATTGCGTCGGAGACAACATATTGTCCAAAATGTCTTTTAACTCTACTCATCCATCACCACTGTCTTACCATATGTCAATAAACACCTATACTAATCACTATATCATGGTCTGGATAATCATTATCCCTAACTATGAGAATCAGAGTGTAGCATTGCAGAAATACAGATTAGGACACAGAAAAATCCACATCAAATTTGATGCGTATGTACAGCCTAATTCACACACACTGAAAATGACATATATCCTGTACATTTCACATTTGAAGGGCAATAGCAGAGGACCACAGCTATTTCACACATACATGGTGGTAACATGGTTCATCCCAGCATATGGCACACAACTAAGACAACATCAGTCAATAAGGGAAAAAAATGCCTCATACATGAGGCAGTGGATGTGGTATTGCATTGGTGACAAGAAGGTATGACCAGACCCCTGACAGCAGTAAGTGTTACATCGCCTATCTTTGCAAGGACTACGTGTGAAAAGATTTCTATATAAGCAGCAAATGGATAGCACAGGTGTCCCAGGTATGACTAGCATTGCTCACAAGACACCCCCTGCACATGGCAGCCCATGTCCTAAGTCCTGCCACACCCATGTTCCCTGTCTCAGCACACCCTTCTTCAGAGGTCCCTGGAATGGGAATATGTGTACCTAGATAATCCCTCCTCTACACACACCCAGACTCACAATGTGAATCCAGTGTGCTTCCCTCTTTAGTATGGTATGACATAATCATTGTACTTCTGTCTGCATGGACGTCTGGTTAAATAATGCACTGCCTTCTAGTCTGTAGAACCTGTAATCACCTGTACATTGCTTCCCATGTGAAAGGTACTGTTGGCCCTTTGAACTTGATTCTCACCTACAGGACTTGTGAGAGACTGAAGCTGCACACACCTGTGAGTACCTCCATGGAGACTAGCCATTTGAACATGCACTGCCCTTGCAGCTGCCTGTAACAGCATAGAAGCTGCCATTTTATCTATAACACTGTTATGCATTGCCATATAAATAAGCTGTGTAACACAGCCCTTGGGTTATTGTGTTACATTCCAACACAAAGGAGAAACACAGTTTTCATTTTCCACAGTGTTGTTCCACCTTTGACCAGTCTCAGTCTGACCACTGTGTATTTGCCTTGTTAATTTTTTGGATCCTGATTGACCCTGCATCCTGTTAGCCTGACTGGTTCCTGTCGTTGCGTTACCATAAAGGTCCCCTGTGGCTACATTTGTATCATAGTTGCTATCCCAGCCCTCACTTTCCTCCTGGGGTATTGTGTCAGGTGGGTCTCCAGTGCATACTCAAATACATTGTATAGCATAATAAGTTTACTTATCGTACCATGGGGTGGAACTTGTCTCCAAATAGCCGAAACATGGCCTATCCCTTGTCTGGGTTTCATGTATGCATGAGTGGGAAATAGTGACAGTGTACCAGGGCTGTATGCATGGATTAGGTATGGTGCATCCAGCACAACAAACAACGTCAGATAATGTGCATGAAATGTCAACACATGTTAGGACCCTGACAGTCCACACGCTGATTCACATTGCCCCCCACATGTTGATGGGGCTTGCGTGGTGAATAGCTGTGAGATTAATCAGCACAGAGGCACTGATGTTCCTGGCTGCAGTGGGAATTTTAGAGGCCACCCTGTGTACAAATGTTGTGAGGAAACCTGCCGGTTTAAGAATCCTGATACATTAACTTTGTCAGCAAACCAAGGGTGCCCTGTTGTCAGTCTCAAAACACGTCTGCAGTGCCATAGCTAGACTATCCCCTTGTGTGTTCTAAATTCCTCATTGGCTTTCCTTCAATTGTTCTGTGAAGGATACTTTGTAGATGCAGGAAATGGCTCCACAGACTCATGACTAGACCTGCACGAAACTGTGACAACATGGACCCCAATAATGATAGAGGCTAAACATTGGCCCACACACTTGAACCGGACACCTTTGTGCATTTTACCAGTGGTAATATGTGAACATGTGCTGCTTGGTCTGCTGTTCCTCCACTGCCACAGGAGAGACATGGCTCATTTATATGACTCCAACTGTGGCGTGACATGACATTTGTGTATTATATTTGGGACTTGGTGTCACAAACACAGTACCCACATAGCATTATCCCATGCCTGACTCACGGAGAGGAAACAAACAAGTGCCTAAGAAGTAGTATCCAATAGTCCAGGACATGTGATGGCTTAGTTTTGGAACATTGCCATGAACAACTGTCTGCTATCTATCTTGTGCATGCTTTGTCATTGGTGGTGCTTATGTTCCAAAAAACCTAGGAAGTGCACACAGCAGTTGTTGCTACGTGTATGACTAACATGTCCTCTCTGATTTCCACACTGAATAGCATCTGAGGGTTGGACACATTGACTCCACATGCATACAAGCAGATTTGCAAAAATGGGTCTTGTGATGGTCACACAGTGGGACAACAACAATAATAGCAGCCAAATCACACATATTGACCCATAGGCATTGAGTTACTGTATTGAGCTGCATCGCCTTGCTATCCTCTCTTGACACAAAACATGCCCAAACTGGGTAATACCTAAATGTATTCCACACGTTTGGCCATCTATTACGTCAGTGAAGAGTGCAAATCCGGTACAACAAGTAGGGGATCATGGTCCGCAGTAGTATGATCAGTCACATGTGCCCATACCCCGGAATGCACAATGTTGGTGCAATCAGCCTATCTCTGTATTGTCACAACTGTCATGTACTATTACAAATGAGAAATGACCCAAACCCAGTTAAAGACAGAAATTTTGACGCATACACGTAAAAAAAGACGCACATGCGTCAAAAAATGACACATATGCTTCGAAATATGACGCACATTGTCATAAAACATCCATTGGCCCTGAGCAGTAATTCCCACACTGTACCCCCTGAAATTGGTTAAGTATGAAACATATTTCAAAATATGAATGAGGGGTTATTTCTAAGCATGTGCGTAAAAAAAAAATTACGCACAGACTGTAAGCGTCATAATATTTTAAAGCATAACAATAAAAACGCACCGCATTTGAGGCAGGAAGTGATGTAATAGGATATCCTGTTTACAGAATTGGTACAGTGGGTGTACTTTCACTTTCACTTTGCAGTCTGTGATATTTCCTGACTGTGTGGCTATGTTTTGACTTGTCTCTCTGTGCATTTTGTGAATTTGTCTCCAGTGTGGTCTTTAAATTGTCTTTTTGTGTTTCATAACTGTCTGTGGTATCCTGTGTTCGTGTTTTTTTGGTCATTTCTGGTGTCAACATTTGTCTTTGTAGTGTTGGGAGTCTGTTGTGGGTAGTGTTAGTTTGGGGATAGTTGGGCTGTGTTCTGGTAGTTATTTTGCATTTCCCTGTCCTACTTTCCCTCTATTCTCCTCTGTACCCCTTTATTGCCTTTTTATGGTGCAAGCATGTTGGGTAGGCCTTGTCTTGGCAGGATGGGAGAGGAGGAGCTGGGTGGCTTTATTTGGCTGGTGTGCCACTTCCTGCTGTTAATGATTGAATCAGGTGGTCGTGTGATACAGGGCAATCACACAGAAACAAGGAGGCTTCGGTGGGCAAAGGTGTTGTACCATCTACAGAAAATCTACAACACACCGCGCAATGACCACCAGCTGAAACACCGTTGGGCTGACCTGGTTACCCGGGAGCAAGACCTGCTGGACCACCTCGGGATTGTGATTGGTGGCCCTGTTGGTGAGTACAAATCAGAGTAATGTGCACATTTATATGCTCTGTAGTGACAGTAGCTGATTTGTTCATATGCTGCAGGCAATGTTTTTGAACATGTGGAATGCAAGTTAAACATACAGGCCCATATTTCTACTTTATTAGCACCGCATTTGCGTCCTTTTTTGAAGCAAGAGCGGCGCAAGCTTACAAAATATGATTGTATTTTGTAAGTTAGTGCCGTTTTTGAGTAAAAAAGCAGCACAAATGCGGCGCAAAAAAATGTATAAATATGGGCCACAGTTGCTTGTGAGATATACAATAATTCCTCCAAATTGCCGTCATTTGTTGACGCAACAGCTAGACTAACTTTCAAAACACAACAGAAGCCTGTAAATTAGTGCTGCCTTCACGTCAATTGATGATGCTAATGTGGCTCTAACATAGGTTTCATGCATGGTCTGTGAGTGTATCAGGAAACATGTTTTTTACAGGAAATACAGTGTTCCTCAATGTTTTGTGATACATGTCTGAACTGGATTCTGACACATACTTAACAAGTTATAGCTGACCTCAGGTAACATGTTAGACTGATATTTGGAGTTTGTAGTGTCACATTTAAATTAGGGATGGATGCCAAAAGGTATGCTCGCGGGTTCATATCTCTATGGTTGGTGCAACTTACCATAGCTGTGGCTCATCAAATGAAGAAAATGATACAAATTGAGGGCTAACAACTCTCCCTGGCCCTCTGTACATTGTACCTGTGTGTCTTAAATTGGTCTTAGTCACAATGGCTGGGTGTCTGGTATTGCAGTCCTCCCGGAAAGTGGCTTCACATGTCTCTCATGGATACACATGATGAGAGGAATACACTCCATGAATTAGTCTGCTAACTAATGAAGGAGCATGTTTGCCACCACATGATAGTTAGGGCCACTGCATGTGTGAAGATATGTGTGTATCACTCACTGGAGTCCCAGGGTCTGTACATGTTTGCAGTGGTATGTAGGATGCAGTACATCATGTCTGAGAGGCTTGACTTTCTGAGTTAATATTACACATAGTATTTGTATTTGGAAGTATTGTACAGTGCACAGATATTGAGCACATTTCTCCCTTCCATGCCTTACAGGAGGACCTGCACCTTACACTATCAGAGAGGTGGCTCGATTTGCGGACCCGGACATCTCCAGTAAGTGTTGATATTACTGTTCTGTGTTGTGTTTGCTGATGATATGTGATTGACTCCTGTGTGTTGGACATATAGCAAGGTGTGATGCGCTGGTCAATGATCGGATATGTTCCTTGAGTGGAATATCATTTTTTCCCAATCTTTGAGCTAGCCAATCATTAGCGTATTTTCATAATTTGGGATTGTAGGTCAGTCCTGTAGGCACAGCAATGTGAATAGGGATGAGTTATGTGGATAAAACTTAAATTCAGAAAATGTAGCAGAGGACCATATTAGTGATTTAGTCAGCAAGTCAGACCCTAATTCTCCCAGAATAGGGATGCCAAAGTCTTACCCACAGACTTCAGCTTCCCTATTCACCAATGAACATGTTTGACTGTATGTTTAACTTCCTAGAAGCATGTAGCTCCACATGTTGTGCTACGAGTATGAGGCACTTGAGTACAATGGCCTAGGTGTGCATGCAGCTCATGGCCAGATGTGTGCCTGCATCTATTTGCTTGTTGTAAGTCATGGGTTACTGGTAGGAAATGTTGTTACTTCTGGAGCCATATCACACAATGAAGTACCTAATGTTTGGTTTTCTATTTGTTTTAACAGCTGCCAATATGAATCCCATCCAGATTCGGGAGGTTCAGCGCAGGGCGATTCGTTACTGCCACATTTTGGATGTGGAGTCGGGGTTCTGCAACATGGCAAGGCGTTATCGCCATGAAAGAGCCTCCGGAGTGTGGAGGGCATTTGCCCAAGGGGGCCCTTCCGTGTCCACCACAGCCACCACCACCAGCACCACCACTACCACCCAGGTGGCACCAACATTAGCAGGCACCTTTGCTGGACAGTCAACATCCACAGCTCCATGACCTGTCACAGAACAACCTGCACCTCCTCCTACAGACATGGTACCGACAAGGGCACATACTTCCTCCATTGGCACCCAGGCCACCCCTGCTGCAGTCACAGACCCTGCAGCTTTTCTACAGATGCAAAGGAACTTGGACTGTGTGACCAGGCTGCAACAGGAGGTGGCACAAGTAAATCGGAGGGTGCGTGCCATCAAAAAGACCCTGCGGAGGGCCACCTTGTAGACATTATACTCAGCCATGATTCCCTCCCCTCCCTCCTCCCTCCTCTTTCCTGGTTCTTTTAATTAGTGGGTTTAGGGGGCTTAGTGTTAGGTTAGTACAAGCTGTTAGTTTAGTTAGTAGTAGTGGGTGGGGGGTGGGGGTATGATACTTTTTATAACTGTTTTTTATTATGTGTGTTGGACGATGTTGGGGTTTTGATGTTTCAAAAAATATAATAATAATAATAATATTTTAAAAAAATCCCCCCAAAATATATTTGTTTAGTATAAGATAGTATGTGTTTGGGTTAGTATATGTTGTCCTCCATGTGTCCCGTCTTATAAGGGGGGTGGGGGATTGATGTTTAGATTGTTTGGTGAAATGTGATATGTAAGTTCAGCTTAGGTTAGTTGTGGGTAATGGGTAGTTAGAATAGTTTAGGTTAGGTAAGGTGTTTCCCCTGGTTTTAGCTTCTGTTTTTACTGTTTAGAAATTTCTAGGTAACCCTTTACAGTATGTGTCAAATGCTTGTAGATCAGGGCCTTGGCATGAGTGAACAGTGTCTCTTTTGTATTAGCTTTTGTGTTCCATGCTGCAATCAAATCCCAACTGAGCTGTTACATTGGCAGCTATACCAAAGCTACTTAGCTAAGATTCGGCCATCCATTGCACCCACCACTCACGGTTACTATGGATCCCAAAGTGTGGTTAATTTGGGACGTATGTTTTCAATGTCACATACTTTGCTACCAGGTTTGGTACTGAGGACACTGTTAAGTCTGCCTGATGCCTGATATCCAAGCAAATCCTTATAAGGTGAGTGGTAGTATGCTCTCATGTAGTATGGTATACTTAACTCACACCTATCATTTGTTACAATGTTCAGCCCTGTGACTTATTTGTATGGAAACTCATACACATCCATTCGTGATGTATGGTGTGTGTTAGGTAAAAATTGGGTCAAATGTCACGTACGTTTTGGCTTGAAGAAAAAATTGAAGGTACTATTTTCTGGCTTAGACATCCCTTGAGGAAGCGTTATTCTGTCTAACACAGAATTATGGTGTATAGTTTCTATTTTCCTCTGAAATAACCCTCAGGAATGGCAGATGATGGTACAATCCATACCACTGTGCATAGTTATCAGACAACATTCGTTCAGGTCAGGTGTACTGACAATCAGTAATCATTGACCTGAGGTAAGCATCACTGATGGCCATCACGGTTGATGTGTCACATTACACAGACAAAGTTGTTGTGTAAGTGCTATTTATTTGAAAGTGCTGTAGTGCTATATGTACATTGTCCATGATTGTGAGTCCATTAGTGTGACATCTTCCATTGTAATCCTACACACGTGCAAAAGGACATGTCATTGGACATGCTGGGGTGAAGTGTCAGACAGTGCAGACAGGGACAGAATTTGCCAATGAGGTAGTGAGAGACAATCACAGGGCAGGGTGACAAGATAAACAGTGGGCTGAAGAACAGTGCATGAGTACAGTTGTTGCAAGACTGGCATGTTACAAAGCACAGGACCTTGGTAATAGGTGGCCATGTGGCAGGGACTAGTGCTACCGCGTACTCTTACTTGTGAAGGTGATCTATTCCACGTCTTCATCTTCTGATGTGTGTGTTGTCTCCTCAGCCCTTGGTGGTGGTGGTTGTGAAGGGGCAACACACACCTCAGTGTTTGAAGACGTGGAGTCAGACATCCCAGTAGCTGCCAACTGTGGGGCTATTAAGGGCAGTACTGCAGCAAGGAGGAGCTGCTGGTTCTTAAGAATAGCAGCCACATCACTGTGGTAGGCAGCCAGGTCGGCCCTGAGGGGCTCAATGTTGCATTTGTGCACGCTTTGACAAGATTGTTGTTGTAGGTGTTGGGTCAGCTCTATTACAGCTGTGCTGATTTCCTTCAACCTTTTTTTTCAAGTTCCTGCAAGATTGTTATTCGCCCTTGCATAGCTGCTGCCTGTTCTTCAGTTGACATCATGCACGAACGCTCCCCCTCTAGGCTGGCTGCCATAGTTTGCATCCCCACCGCACCTCCTTAGCCAGCTCCCGCTGTACTCCAACTACAGTTTGCTCAAAGCTGGTGCCAGGGTCGTCAGAGTCCTCATCTGTGTTGGAGCTGGCAGGTCGTACAACTGGGGAGGTGGGTGGTTCCTCTGTGATGGCTGCTAGTTCTGTGCTCCTCATTGTGACTGAAGGTGGGGTCTGGAGGGTTCCAAGGACATCTTGGAGGGTCTGCTGGCTGATGTTTGTCAGCTCGTCATCCATGTCATCAGGGTAGTCCTGGACAGACATATCCGCAGGAGAGCCATCGTCTTCTGCAATGAGATATGGTACAATTACTATGTCTGTGTTGTGGCATTTGTAATGTGACATGCCTGCCTTCCGATTATTTTCACATTGTGATCTTGGTTTCTGTTCATTGTTCCTGTCTTTAATATTAGCATTCTCCCAGGCCTATGCCCCACCTGCATGTCACATGTATTGTGGTCAGTTTGTGGACCTGTCAGCATCACATCCTCAAGGTGTTGGTTCAGGCCAAATTGTGAATTGCCACCTTCTTGTCCTACTCAACCCTCCGTCTACTCCCATTCTCATGGTGAGGCCTTTCACTTGTTGTGGGTGTTCCAATGGCACTAGCACCACACTTAACAATCTGGAACTGCCCCAGTCTCTGATCCTTCACATCCACCTATATGTTGTTGAGATCTAGCACATACTATGTATAGCATTGGCATGGCACGATATGAATGTCAGCATTGGCAATGTGTACTGCTGATGTTGGGGAATGTGTGCTACATTGGATTGCACTGATTGTCCTAGCAGTGTTCCATTTTCTCCTCTGACTGTGTGGGTGTATTTCCGTAACTAGTTACATGTGTCCTCCCCCTCAATGCTGTTGTCTGAGCTGTATGACATTTGGGATGTTGCATTGTGACCCAGGCACAGGGTGGGCCCTGACATATACAGCATGGGTATGACATTAGTGCTGTGTACCTCCTAATGTTTATGACAATGGCTGATGTTTGTAGCAAGTATGGACAATCACATTTGACAGGATTGGAACATTTGTATTGATTTGAGGGGATTGATAACGTTGTCATCCTGAACCCTCTAATTTAGGTGTGTTTGATCCATGGGGACGTTACTGCCATTAGCTACTTGACCTGCACAAACAGCAGAGGTGGTAGTGGCAACTGCTGTCAATGTTAAATTCCACTTGCAGATATGGCCAGAAGTTGTTATTTGGGCCCTAGTTAATGTAGGGGGAGAATACTGGCTGACGTGTGACGGGGATCCAGTTTAACGTTTTACCCTACCCTCCTGGCCTGGCTTTACCTTTCCAACATCCTTGGCATGGCAGCATACCCCCATGCAAAGGTTGTTGGTGTAGTGTAGTATTGTGCCCCAGGTTTCCTCTGTACAGCCCATGCCCCCGTGCCATGCCCCTTTACCCATGCCACTCCCTGAATATCATGACTTACATGCAATGTGTAGTAGTTATGTCCCCCTGCTTACAGTTAACATTTGTGCATTCCCCATGCGACTTACCCTGCATGTGTGTTGTCTCCTGGTAGTCTGCGCTGTCCTGTCCTTAAATCCCTGTGACGATCTCCTCTGGGATGACGGCTGCGACCATCTCCTCCATGTAGTCCAGGGCCTCCTGCGGTGCTGGACTCCCACCTCCAGTCTGCAGTGCTGCCTTCCTGTTTCTGGCCATCTTTTCCTTGGTCCTGTGCTTGCAGTCATGCCAGCGTTTCTTGCACTCGATGACTGTTCTCCGTACTTCTGCCACACTGTTGATCTTGTCAACAATTTGTTGCCATATTGCCTCTCTCCTACTAATTGGCAACTTTGAGGTGACAAACAGTTGGTGCTGGTGTTCCGTCACCTCTTTCACCAGAATTTCCTGCTCCTCTGCTCTGAAGCAACACTTTTTTTTCTGCTTCTCCCTGTCCTGGGCCTTGTGTGGATCCTCCTGGCTGGTTCCTGGTCTGTTGTCATCTTCCTGGGGTCTGTGCAAGCATATGGGATCCATTTTGGCTCTCCTTAGCACATTTTGCTGTGTTTGCGCTGCTTTTTGATGAAAAGGTGTAAAAAAACAGTGCGTATCTGGTTTGCGACGTCATAAACAGGCTCACAGTCATTTTTGTGGCGTTAACATCGTTTTCCTTTACGATGTGACGCATTTGCTTAAGTTAAAAAAATGGTTCACACCTGTGGCAAAGAAATGGCGTTAGCTTTTTGACGCAAAACTGCATCGGCGCAGTTTTGCGTCAAAAAGTATAAATATGGCCCTCAGTATTGTACTTCATGCAATACAAACGTTCGAACAAGATCGCAAGAAAATGTGAATCCTTCTCTGGTTGAGGGCCCTCAAACAGCATATCCGCTAGCATTTTATGTTTGTCAGTTACAGCCATATGCACCAAGATAATCTGTCATTTTGGTGAATTTCTAAAAATAAAGGAAGTCAGCTTGACAAAAAAGGCTGATAAAACTTCAATTTAGAGATAAGTTAAGATGACAGATACTTTTACACTAAAATATATAACGTTTTTGCGGAAAAGGTAAATATTTATTTTGAAGGACAGTATGACAAAGAGGTAACAAGGGAAAAGTGGGTGATTATAGAGTATGAGGGCGGCGTGGGTTGGGGGACATGAGAAGGTTAGTAAAAAAAAGGGAGTAATGAAGGCGAGGGGGTAAGGGGTTAAAAACAGGGTAAATCTGAAAGGGAAATAAGGGATTTAACGTGAATTAAATAGGATTAATCGGGAAGAAAGTCAGGGATTTTAAAACATGGAGTAAAGTGTGAGTGGGAGAAACGTTTGTGAAAATGGAAGGGAATAAGATGGAGTAAGGGGTTTGAAAAAAGGGAGTGAAGTGGGAGGGGAAATAAGGCATTTGTAAAAACAATGTGATTAAGGCGGGAAGGAGAGTAAAGGGGTGTGAAAAAATGGAGTAAAGTGGGAAGGGGAATACAGGGTTTGTAAAAATATGCAAGTAAAATGGAAAGGGATGGCAGGGGTCTGAAAAATAATGGAATAAAGCTGGAGTGGAGCTAGGGTTTGTAAGAAGGGTTTAAAGCTGGGCAGAAAGTAATGGGCATGTAAGGGAGTAAACGGTGAATTAAGTAAAGTAAAGCTATAGTGGAAGTAATGAGTTTGAAAAAAGGAGTAAAGTGGGAGTCAGAGGTTTACAAAAACAAATAGGAGCAAAGCAAGAAGAGGGTAAGGGGTTTGGAAAAAGCAAGTAACATAGGAGTGGGAGTGGGAGTAAGGAGTTTGTATAATAAGGGAGTAAACCAGGAAAGGGAATAAGGGATATTGAAAACAATGGGAGTAAGTGAGAAAGGGGAGTAAGGGGTTTGAGAAAACTGAGTAAAGAGGTAGAGGGAATAGGGAATAGGGATGGAAAAAGGAGCAAAGCAGGTGGAAAGGATATACAAAAAAGGGTGTAAAGTGGGAGAGGAAGTAAAGTATTTGAAAACCTGAGTAAAGCAGCAGAAGGAGTGAGCTGGTTTGTGAAAAAGGCACTAAAGCTAGAGGGGGGATTAACGCTACAAGAAGTGAAAGCACAACTCATAGTCCTAGGAAATCTGTAAAGGATCCACCATTATTCATACCTGCTAATGTTGGGTTTCCAGCCCTAACCTGAGGCTTGATGGCAGGCAGAAATCAGGGCTGTGACCATACTTGGGTCCTGGACTGCAGGAATTTGTCAGATTCGAGTCTCGATTCTACATTCACTTTGTTTGCTTTCTCTTGACACTACTGTATATATGTTAGTATTGTGACTTTTTCCATGTTCTGACAGCTGCCCGACACCTGACATAGGGTTTTAATAGAGCAGAAACATGTTGACTACCCACTCTATGGGGGGTTGAAAGCTCTTTCCGTTTTTTTGAGTTTTTAATCCCTTCGCTGCCCGGCCTTTTCCTCCTCAGGTGCCAGGCCTTTTTTTGGCTGTTTGGGGCAGTTCGCGCTTAGGCCCTCATAACTTTTGTCCACATAAACTACCTATGCAAAATGTGCATCCTGTTTTTTCCAACATCCTAGGGATTCTAAAGGTACCCAGAGTTTGTGGGTTTCCCTGGAGGAGACCAAGAAATTTGTCAAAATATAGCCAAAAAGTTGTTTTTAAAACAAATGGGAAAAAAGGGCTGCAGAAGAAGGCTTGTTTTTCCCCCTGAAAATGGCATCAACAAAGGGTTTGCAGTGCTAAAATCACCATCTTCCCAGCTTTCAGGAACATGCAGACTTGAATCAGAAAACCACATTTTTCAACACGATTTTGGCATTTTCCTGGGAATTACCCCAATTTTACTAAATTTTGCGCTTTTAGCCTCCTTCCAGTTAGTGACAGAAAAGGGTGTAAAACCAATGCTGGATCCCGGAAAGCTAAACATTTCTGAAAAGTAGACACAATTCTAAATTCAGCAGGGGATCATTTGTGTAGATCCTACAAGATTTTCCTACAGAAAATAACAGCTGAAATAAAAAAATATTGAAATTGAGGTAAAAAAACCAGCCATTTTTCTCCACGTTTTACTCTATAACTTTTTCCTGCAATGTCAGATTTTTTAAAGCAATATACTTTTACATCTAGTGGACTCATCTGGTTGTGGGGATATATGGGGCTTGTAGGTTCATCAAGAACCCTAGGCACCCAGAGCCATTAAATGAGCTGCACCTTGCAATGGGTTTTCATTGTATACCGGGTATACAGCAATTCATTTGCTGAAATATAAAGAGTGAAAAATAGGTATCAAGGAAACCTTTGTATTTCCACACCTGTGAATCCCGGGATCCCAATATTAGCATGTGAATTACAGTGCATTTTTCATATAGACGTCATTTTTACACACTGTCTCACATTTGGAAGGAAAATATGTAGAGAAAGACAAGGGGCAATAACACTTCTTCTTCTATTCTGTGTTCCCCCAAGTCTCTCGATAAAAATGGTACCTCACTTGTGTGGGTAGGCCTAGTGCCTGCGACAGGAAATGCAACATGGACACAGCACATTTTTTACATTGAAATCTGACGTGTTTTTTGCAAAGTGCCTAGCTGTAGATTTTGGCCTCTAGCCCAGCTGCCACCTAGGGAATCCTACCACACCCACGCATTTTTTAAAAACTAGACACCTAGGGGAATCCAAGATGGGGTGACTTGTGGCAGTCTCACTGGGTTCTGTTACCCAGAATCCTTTGCAAACCTCAAAATTTGGCCAAAAACACCTTTTCCTCACATTTCGGTGACAGAAAGTTCTAGAATCTGAGAGGAGCCACAAATTTCCTTCCACCCAGCATTTCCCCAAGTCTCCTGATACAAATGGTACCTCACTTGTGTGGATAGACCCAGTGCCTGCGACAGGAAATGTCCCAAAACACAATGTGGACACATCATATTTTCCCAAAGAAAACAGACCTGTTGTTTGCAAAGTGCCTAGCTGTGGATTTTGGCCTCTAGCTCAGCCGGCACCTAGGGAAACCTACTAAACCTGTGTATATTTGAAAACTAGACATTAGGGGAATCGAGGATGGGGTGACTTGTGGGGCTCTCACCAGGTTCTATTACCCAGAATCCTTTGCAAACCTCAAACTTTGGCCACATTTCGGTGACAGAAAGGTCTGGAATCTGAGAGGAGCCACACATTTTCTTCCACCCAGCACTCCACGAAGTCTCCCAATAAAAATGGTACCTCACTTGTGTGGGTAGGCCTAGTGCCTGCAACAGAAAATGCCCCAAAACACCACAAGGACACATCAAAATTATCAAATACAAAACTACCTGTTTTTGCGGTGGTGGTCTTGGGTGAGAGGGGACCTGCGTTTTTGGTCCTGGGCTCAGCAGCCATATAGGGAAGCCTACCAAACCCAAACATTTCTGAAAACTAGACACCTGAGGGAGTCCAGGGAGGTGTGACTTGCGTGGATCCCCCAGTGTTTTCTTACCCAGAATCCTAAGCAAACTTCAAATTTAGCTAAAAGATCAAATTTTTCCAACATTTATGTGTGGGACCATCGCACCGGGACAAATTTCCTACCACCCAACATTCCCCTCATTCTCTCAGTAAAAATGATACCTCAGTTGTGTAAGTGGGCCAAGTGCCTGTGACAGGGAAAAGCCAAAAACATGTTGAAATTGAGGGGGAACCAATGTGGGTCAAAAAGGGCAGTTTGAAAAAAAAAAAATTTTTAGGCTGACAAGTGGGGCAGAATTTTTATTGGCATAGATGCACCAATACTGGGTAGTAGGAATTTTGTGGATTCCTGCAGATTCCAGAAGGTTCCATCTAAAAAATATGGGAATAATGTGTGATTTCAAACAAAGTTGGAGGTTTGCAGGGCATTGTGGGTAAGAAAATGGTGTGGGGCGCATGTGAAGCACACCACCCTGGACTCACCCAGATGTTTAGTTTTCAGATGTTTCTAGGTCTTGTGGATGTTTCTACATGGCAGCGTCCCAAAGTCCAAAAAGTGCAGCCCTCACCATTCCAAATGGGACAATATTGAGAGTTAGACAAGCTCTCATGGCCCAAATGTAAATGGAAAACCTAAAATAATCAAATGCCCTCTTGTTTGCCATGGGATAAGTTGTTTTAGTGTGCAGGGGAGAGCTGAAAGACTGTTACCCCATTCAGTTGGGGTGGGGTCATAACCATGCCCATTCTGGTTGGTAGCCACCACCCCACTATTTTTTTTCAAATCCCTGGCATCTAGTAGGCTTTCTGGCCCCCAGGGAGTGGCTCAGGAGTAATTGCCCCATCTGCCCACCTGTGGGCAGAACAACTTTGGCCCCATTTATTTGGGGTGGGGGTATGTCCATACCCCCTCCCTCTTTAAAAAAAAAAATCTTCCCTGGTCTTTGGTGGGCTTTCTACCCTGCTTTGGGTCAGATGGGCAGTCAGAAAATAGGCTGATCTGCCCCCTAGGGGGGGCAGATATGGCCAACAGTAATGTGCCCCCATGGGGAAAATGGCCTAAAATAAATTCCCCCCTCAGGGGAGCGACCCTTGCTTAGGGGTCGCTCTCCTTGCGTGAAATTTGCGCAAGACAAAAATCTCTGGTGCCTAGGGGTTTCTGCCCTCCTTGGGGGCAGATTGGCCTAATAAAAATAAGCCAATCTGCCCCCAAGGGGGCAGAAATGGCCAAAAATAATTTTGCCCCTCAGGGGAACGACCCTTGTTTAAGGGGTCGCTCCCTTGCGTGAAATTGACACAAAAGAATTAAAATCCCTGGTGTCTAGAGGTTTCTGCCCCCCCTTAGGGGCGGTTTGGCCTAATAAAAATAGGCTGCATCTAAAAAAATAAAACAAAAAAAATATATATAATCCCTGGTGTCTAGCGGTTTCTGCCCTTCTGGGGGGAAGATCAGCCTAATTGCCCAAGGGGCCGCTCCCCTTATTCACAAACAAAAAAAAAAAGACTCCCTGGTGTCTAGTGGCCATTTCTGCTGCCGGATCGCATTGCGATCTGGCAGGAGAAATGCTGAGAGAGACATCAAAGGAAAGGAAAGGCCCCCTCCACGTGATTGGAGGAGAAATGTTAAAGCATTTCTCTTCCGATCTGTGCTGGAAGCTGAGCTTCCAGTGCGGTGGGGGCAGCCTCTGATGAGGTCAGTGCTCGATTACGAGCGCTAGCGGGCCCCCCATGAGCCAGTCCAAGGACGTAATGGTTATGTCCTTGGCACCTCAGCACCGCAGCCAAGGACGTAACCGTTATGTCCTTGGCTGCGAAGGGGTTAATCTGATACCTTGAGGACATAATAAAATAGTGAAGTTCTAGAAAGTGGCAGTTATAATTAACATTACTTTCCCTTTGTTCTCTTCACTTTCACCCACACCTGTTTCTTATCTAGGGACCATCCCTCTGAAAGCGTTCCTTCTAATCCAAGTAGTTGTGGCCCACATCACACCATTTGAGTGCGGCGTGAGGAGGTACCCTACTATGAAGCATGCCCCCTCATTATGGTTGAGGTTTTCTGTCGTAAAAGGAATTAACTCCAGGAAATACAGAGACAGTATTGTTCCCACCTGGCGTAATAGGCCTTTCATGACAACAGACCCGAGTTTTTTATGTGTTGTGGTTCAGGAGTTAATACTCGCCGGCCTTGAAAACCTCTTTGAGAACCTCTTCTGAGTGTTTTGTTCTCATGCCTTGATGATAGCTGTGGGAACAATTGTGGATTTTTGGAAGTTATATTATATTAAGTCATATTTCTGAAGGAGTAACCCTTTCCCTATTTACAAATTCGTTTTTCAGATTTTAGCAGAGCATTAACTCCTTTAGTGTGTGTGTTGGTCACCAGCACAGACCCTCACTACCTCCTCAGTGCCAATAGCCAATGCTTGCGAGTGTTTAAAAGGAGCTTCTGTTGTTTGCACCAGAGGTTTCCTTTTTTCCCAACTAGAACGGAGGAAATGAGCAGTTAGGTGCACTGTTCCTGCATATGGTGGGGAGTTTCTTTGGCTGGGGTGCCTCCTTATGTTGAAGACGTCATCGCTGGAAAAGGGAGAGTCTCCCTCAAACAATTTACTCCTTGTGGATAGAGTGCCGCTGTCAACAAGCAGGAAGCCACTAGACACCAGAGTGTCTTCAATGAGAGGGGATTGCATCTCTGGAATATGGGCAGACCCTCCAGGGGGGATATTTGGTTACTTGTGTGTTTTACCCTAGGGGTGCGATGACACCCCCTAGTGGAAAATATAAATGTCGGCCATATATTGTATAACAGTCAACCCTTCTGACATAAAGTAGGCCCTACCTGGGGGCGTAATTGTATTTGAATGTTCTTTTTTTCCCTGAGGGTCATGATCGCTCCCTATAGGGGAAAACAAATTTGCCATAATCCACTGGACCACCAGGGAGTGTGTAAGCCATGTAGTGGACCTGTTGCTAGGGTAAATTTCCATGATATTACCAAAATTCCCTGATATTACCAAAGCATTTTCTGCAGCAAACACAAACACAAATACATGCAGTCTTCTATATTGTGCAAAACACCTAAACAGCTTTTCTTTTCAAATTGAAAACTGCCACAATTTTGAAATACAGGGTACGTTTTAGATTTTGTGTTGTGTTTGTGTGACTGTTTTCATACTTCCCTGACACAAAATCATTGTTGGGATTTTACAAAGCAACACAAATGGCTATTTGCGCTTTGTTAAAAAAATAAAAATTAATACGCCCATCTGCATCAGGGCAGTGTTCTGTAGGTGGTGCATTGGTGCTCCAGTTCATCCACCCTTGGTTTTGATGTCAAAATGTAATGCCTACCTTAACCATAATAAGGAGAAATATATTCTCTTTGTTAGTTCCTGTTTACATGACATAGAAGAAATAGCCTCAAAATATATTTTTATGAACAAAAAACATCTTGGTTTTAATGCAGACACCCTTGCACTATGGCACACAGATGCCTGTGTTGGAGCAAAGCAGCAAAAAGAGCACTCACTTTACATGGAGAGCAGACCTACCCCATTTTTTGAAGATGTGGCGCAGTTCTGCTTTTTCCAGGTGATACAGACCAGCAGCTTCGCTTGCTGCATTGCACCACTGTCCCATGAAGTATTTTGTGGTATTGCATATGTGGCAAGTTGAAGTCATATTTTGTTTTCTTTGCTTTTTTAATGTCTTTGGAGAAGAAGTTCTTTATAGGAGTTGCAGCATTGATAAGCTAAGTTTTTTTTTTTAATTTTCCACTTAGTTTCTCACACACATCTTAAAGATGCACACCCCCATCTACTGTTTTATGAGCATAATTCCGCCTTCTATGTAGAATAAAGCATTTTAGGAGGAAAGTTTTAAACAGTCAACAGAGATAGCATCTCAGTGGATGACTTCTGCTGAGCTCAGATTATGCAGGACAGCCCAGCGGCAGGATCAGATACTGAGACAGCATCAGAGAGAGAGGAAAATGGAGCAGAATCATCTGGAAGTGAATTTCAGATGGCAGTTTTTCATCCAATTGCTCGCCTTACAGTGATCTTGAGGAATATGGTCATGGTAGTCGCAATGTCTCTTTGCAAGCACAAACTGTGCAGGGGAGAGACAGTCACAAGTTAAACAAACCCAGAGAGTAGGCAACTACTGCTGCAAGCACAGAGTGAGTGATCTCTTTGCAGCGACCCACTTTAGTCCAGTCCTTAATTCCCCTGGTCACTGTAGAGGCTGTCTATAAAGTCAAGAAAGCATTTTTTGCATTTAACTACATACATACCATTCTGAATGTTGACCTACTTGAGGAAATTGTCCATCAAATGAATGTATATACCGAACAGTTTGTGAGGGAGAGTGGAGGTACTCTAGGCCCTCATTCTAGGGCACACCAGTGGACCCCCACTTTACTTGGGAGTTAATACATTTCTGGGCATTATGCTCAAAATGGGGACAACACACAAACCAAGTGTACAGTCCTACTGGTTTGCTCACATGGTTTAGGTAATTCCCAGCTTCACACCAATTATTAGCAGAGATCAGTTTTCGCTATTACAGCATATGCTGCATTTCATTGACAATTGTGTTGCATCACCCCAGGAATATCCTGGCCATGACAGGTTGTTCAAAATGTGGTCTTTCGTGGAACATGTGTTTGGCTGTTTTCCAGAGATTTATACTCCTGGAAAGAATATAACTATTGATTACACCTTGAACCTGTACAAAGGACAGCTGCTGTTCAGACAGTACATACCACGCAAAGTAGCTCGGTGAGGGATCAAAAGGTATCTAATGTGTGAGAGATCTCCTGGTTATGTATAGAGCCTGAGAGTGTTTACTGGGAAGTGCACCGCTCTAAATCCTGTAGGTTGCCCTCCTACAATAGGAGTCACACCAAAGATTGTACAGGAGCTCGTCCAATCACTCCTTCATTAAGGTAATAACTTTTTGGTGGACAACCTTGGTACGGGGTGAAACTGTTTAGTGAGCTGTACAAATCTGGCACTGTGGCATGTGGTACAGTTTGATGTCACTGCAATGATGCACACATCAGCTTGTTTGTATTAAGCTCCAAAAATCCTGGAGCACCATGTTGTGTTCAAGAGAACTGCTTGCCTTCAAATTCTCCGATAGGATGTGTGCGTGCTCAGTACAATCCATGATGAGAGCACTTCCCCAGTCACAGAGTGGAGTCATTTGGCCAAAATTCAGAAGCTCACCTGTATATTTGATGACAATAAATGCATGGGCAGGGTGGATAATAATGACTAGGTACCTCAGCCATATAAAGCGAGTCATAAAACTTGCACATGATATAAGAAATTGTTTACCCACCTGATCTAGTTAGCAACATGCAATGGGTATGTTGTTTGCATCAGACCAAAACATAAAGACCAATTGCTTGACTTCCTGTTGACTGTCATCAAAAGTCTTACTACTGCAGAAGCAGTAGCCTCTACTTCCTCAGCTCTGGAGGACGTTGCAAGGTTGCAGGATTACCACTTTAGCTGACCGCATTTCTGCAACAGAGAACAGACTCAGTCATGTTGTTGTTGCACTCTAAGCAGGCAAAAAGGCAAGAGAGTCTGTACTACTGTCCAAAGTGTTCCACTCAGCCAGGCCAATGTTTTAAGTTGTATGGCATAAAAGTGAAGTATTATGAAATTGACTAAGGTGGACATGCCCTTATATATACCTTTCAATGGCCGTGCATGGATACACACATTCATGGGCCACTACTTCGTTACTCAAGCAGCCTTTTAAATTATTTCCTCTAGTTGAGAACATCTTGGACTTGCTTATGGCCTGCTTGACACCTTTATCCACAGCCAAAATGTGGTACATGTTCTGTTAGCCATATGACAAGTGCATTACAGTCACTGTACTACACATAATGGTGGACAGAACATATGCCACATTGTTATGGAGCACCTTGAGACGCGAAACCTAAAGATTTAACAGTTTTTCAGAACACATTCAGTAACTTAGGACAGTCTGTCCCAGCATATATTTTTTCGTTTCAAAGGTAGATGTGCTCACTTTGAGAAATCTAGGCCTGAGGCATCCTCAAACACCCCAAAACTTGCATCCAGCAACTGGAATGAGTTGAATTTAGCACAGTGAGAGCGCTAAAGGCATATGAAAGGCACGTCTATCTGAGCCTCTGGTGGCTGCCACAGAGGTGCTAGTAAAGTTTCACTTGGCGTATATGCTGGATTAGTCAGGACTCTGAAGGAGACAAAGACATGAACAGGTAGGAAAAGCTTATGGCTTTCATAGGGATACTGCATAGGTAAATGGCATATTGTCAAGGTGGGAGAGATACATATGCTGTCAATTCATCATCTCTTCACCAAAGGATTCTACCCCATGTACACCGCGCTCATACCGATAATCAATGACTCCCTCACTCATCTAACCAGATTACTCCAAACCATACAAAATGCAGCAGTTGGGCTCACCTCAAACCTCCCATCCTGCATGCACATCAGCCCGCACTTCAAAGAGCTTCACTGGCTCCCCACCACAAGTGGGCTCTCTTCAAACTTCTCATGCTCACATTCAAAGCCTTACACAACCCAGGCCGAATAATCCTCAACAGCTGTATCAGATTTCTGAGACTTTCAGATACCTGCTTCAGCCAGTCTCCTGCACGCCCACATCCCACACATACCCTGCACCTGAATCAGCAGATGTACCTTCTCTTACCTTGCCATAAAAGCCTGGAACAACTTTCTATACACAAGAGCTGTCTCTTTCTTCAATTCTTGAATTACAAAAGCAGCTGTAGGCTTGGCTCTTCAACTTGGCAAGTTCACAGCTCACCCATCCTAGGCAAGTCCACGGCTCACCCAGACTAGTCCTGCATTGACAGCAGAATACTCTCCCAGATGAGAGTGCGCATAACAAATACACTTAACATCAGCACCCAACTCTCTACAAATTAGTCATACTCATGGCCTCCTTGCCATTCTCATCCTCCATCAGAACGTGATAGATATCCTGTCAACATATGACAAGTGGATTAGAGTGACAGCATTGCACATGACAGTGGATGGGACATATGCCATGTTATTGCAGAGTACTCTGTACATCAAAAATTAAAGTCCTTAGTATTTCTAAATGTGCATCTTAGGGAACTTAGGACGGTCTTCCCCATCATGTTTATTTTAGTTTCAAAATTAGATATGCTCGGTTCAGGAATCTAGGCCCAAGGCATCCTCGGACACCTCCCAAGTCATCTCTACAAAGTGGAAGGAGTTAGATTTAGCGAAGTGAGTGCACTAAAGGTGCATGAAAGAAAGATCTTCTTTAGTCTTGTGGCTCTTTTGGGAGCCTTTAGTAAAGGTTAAATCTGCACGTATGTGTTATTCCTTATGATCTTGTGGGAGGCAGATAGTTGACAGGTAGTAAAAGCAGTCTAGGCTTCTTTTCATTTCAGATGCTGTGAAGCTTGGTGTAGCACCAATCAACACTATATCAGGCCACATGTGTGTTTGATTATGGTACGTTTGTACGGAAGTTGGTTCATAACTGGGTGAGAGATGGTGTGACCCGTGATTTTGTCCTGTGGCGCATGAATGTAATGAGCCCTTGAATTGCGGCAATATGTTGATTTGAGTGTTCTGCTGTGTTGAATTCGGCCTCTGGCTGTTCTTAATGCAAGTCATACCACCCTGGACTTCTCTGGTTGTCTAGTATTCAGAAATGTGCGGAGTTGGCAGGCTTCTCTGAGCGCTGGCTGAGCTAGGACCCAAAACGCACAGCCAGCCACATTGCAAAAAAAGGTTGTTTTGAGTAGAAAAAAATTATCTGTCCTTGTTGTGTTGTGGACTCTGTCCTGTCACTGGGGTTTGCCCATCCTCCCTCTCCCCCCCACACACAAGTGAAGAACGATTTTTACTGGAAGTCTTGGAAGAAACACTAGATGGTAGGATATTTGTGGCTTCCAACAGATTCCAGAACTTCCCTTCACAGAAATGTGAGGAAAATATTTGTTTTAGGCAAAGTTTGAGGTTTACAGGGCATTGCGCGTAAGAATACGGCAGCAGGAAGCACTCAAAGCACATTATCCTCCCTGGACTCACCCAAGTGTCTCATTTTCAGAAATGTGCAGGTTTTGTAGATTTCCCTAGGTGCTGGCTGTGCGTAGGCCCTAAATTCTAAGCAAGCCAAGTTGCCAAAAAACACTAGGTTTTGAGTAAAAAATTCTGATCTGTCTATGCTGTGTTTTGGACCCTTTTCTATCTCAGGTGGTAGACACACACACATCTGAGGTACCACTTTTATTAGATTTGGGGAAACGCTGGGTGGTAGGAAATTTGGTGCTTCCTGCAGATTCCAGGATGTTCCTTCACAGAAATGTGAGTAAATGTGAATTTTTCAGCAAACTTTGAGGTTTTTCAAGGCATTGTGGGAAAGAAAATCGCATGGGATTGATGTAAGGCAAGGCACTCTGGTCTCTCCTAAGTTTCTACTTTTCAGTGCAGTGGAGGCTGGCACCCAACGTATTTCGTGGGGCAACCACTGTTCAGTAGTGCCTGGTCAATGCCAAAGCTGTCAGTCATGCCTCATTATGAACAGAGTGTATAACAAACCACCACTGAGATCTTGTGTTAAGGCTGAAGACAGTGCGAGTCTTACAGTGCAGCAGTGGCTTAAGAATAATCACCCACTGTATGCACTGGCTCACCTTGGGTCCTCTTGCTCCAGTCCTTCAGTGCTGGTCTGGTCTGCAGATTGCAGCATTTCTTCATCCCAATCCGAATGCTACTCTCATGCTGCTGATAATGTTAGCAGCATAAGAGCAATGCCAGAACTGGCTGCAGCAGGCTGCCTCAACGCTTCTGCAGGTACTGGAGGCCTGTGTCTGCTCTCCACCCATCTGGGTGGAGAGGTTTATACTGCGAATGTCAGGTTGGCCATCACAAAACAGATGGCCAAAGTGACATGTGAACTGTACACTGGTGGGGTGAGCACCACTCTCCTGCAGCCAGTTAGCAACAGTGGCTTGGACTTGAGAAAGGGAAAAATAAAATGGTAATAAATTAATTTTATTACCATTTCCTTGTTTACCTTTTTTACCTTTTGTGGCACTGGCAGCTGGGAAGCGATGCTCCTCTGCCCCTAATGGAGGAGCCACCACTGCATGTGTGGTTTGGTAGGTTTCCCTGGTTGTTGTTTACTAAGCTACAGCCCCAAAATTCTCAGCTAGTCAAGTAGCGAAAATGGGTGGGTTTTGAGTGGAAAAATGTGATCTATGTTGCATTTTGGATCATTTCCTGTTGTGAGCAATAGGCTTAAACACACAGATGAGGTACTAATTTTACCAGACCTGGGGGAACACTGGGTGGTAGGAACGATACAACTCCCTGCAGATTCCAGAACATTCACTGACAGAAATGTGAGAAAAATGTATATTCTTTTAGGCAAAGTTTGAGGTTTGCAGGGCATTGTAGGTAAGGAAACGTTTAGGATCCGTGCAGTGTGCACCAACTTGGACTCCCCCAGGTGCCTAGATTTCAGAAATATGTGGGTTTGGTAGGTATCTGTAGGTGCTGACTGAGCTAGGGCTCTAAATCCGCAGCTTCCTATGCTGGTAAATGGTCTGTTTTTGGTTACAGAAATTTGCCGTTTGGGTAGTGGTAGATGGTGACTTTTCTTAGTAGTAGAAACTAAAAGCTAGGGGTGAGTTAAACTGAATGATAAAAAGGCGGTATTAGATGCTACATACATTTGTTATTAACAGTGACAATTTTCTACCAATACCTCAACAAATTTCCCCGCTTGAAATGTGTAGATGCTGATGGATGTCTGAACATGTTTCTATAATGTCACTTTACCTTTAAAAATAGAAAGTCACCATCAGATTCAGAGGGGAGGCATACAGGCAGCCAAGTGGAGGAAGGTGCAGTTTAAGCTTAATTTACTGACTTTTCCTTTTGTGAAATACAAGGCTCAAATATCCTAGTGCAGTGGTTCCCAACCTGTGGTCCAGGGACCCCTGGGGATCCGCGAAGCCTCCTCAGGGGGTCCGCGACAACTCAGAAAATGAAATGACATTAACAGATTAGATCTCCAGCTCCCAGTAATGACTCAGTGGGGGTCCCAGGATCCCAGTAATGATTCAGTGGGGGTCCCCGGGTTCCAATAATGATAAAGTGGGGGTCCACAGAAGTCATAAGGTTGGGAACCACTGCCCTAGTGAACTCAAATACATACTTTAGACATAAACATCTCATCGGATCGAAGGTTCAGCGTTTCCTACTTTCTCTTGCTTTTTCATTTTTCGGAGGTTGGCAAAGACTCCTTTGAACTGGGTAATGATAAGAAGTAATACAGCACTACAAAACTAGATCACAGCCACAAGAAGTTCTATTTTGAAAAAAGTCATTAAGCGTGCCCAAAATATGAATGAGTTTGTGGGTGGGGTGGGGGCAGTTTGTGTCCTGTGCATTGCTGGGAACTTAATCCAGTTACAGTAGGGAACATATTTCCAGATGGAATGGTAGTGTAGGACTCTAAACAGAGGCCAGTAATCAGCACAGTGCATGAAAGGAATACTTTTATTTGTCAAACGACTATGGCTTAGCAGTGCAAATAGGCAATGTAGGATTTGTGTGTACTTTATTATATGGCTGTGGGGTCTTATTATACCGTACATTAACAAATATCATCTTGGGTCGAGCCAAGTAGGTTTACTTATCCTTAATGGTATGCTCAACCATGGGTAGATGTGGATGCAAGTTTTAGGACTTAGCAAAGGAACATTGCTTAAAGCATTTAACAGCACCAAACTATGAAATAAGAAAGTCTCACAACACGAAAGAAATGAGACCTCACTTTATAAAAATGGATTGTACTTTTCTGAATTTTTAGAGACCTTAATCTACCAAAGGGTTCCAGAGATATGAATTTTAGAAGCAATAAATAACTTTTATTTCAACCACAAACAAGCACTTTCCAACATAAAGTTGGTAAACTTTTGAAAAGTTTTAAACAGTTAGGGACATATTTCTGAGAAGATTGTGTCACGTTTGTGCCATGCAACATGCTACTTGCATGACTCATACCTCTAAGTCAGATTTCTGAAACCACGCAAAGCACCTTTTTGTGGCTCTGTGTGGAACCAAACTCTGGAGTAAGCCAACGCAGTTGCCTTACTGTGCCCTGGGAAGGCATTCCATCAGCATTGCATGGACGTTCCCACACAACTCCGATGGTTTTTGACACATTCCCAGATTTACAAGAACAGGTAAATCTGGGAATGTGCCGAAAAGATACACATCTCCAGGAGAGGCTTACTGAGGAGAAATATCTTTATTTCTCCTTGCTACTTCCTCTTTCTATGAGTGATGCATTTTGCAGCACACATAGACAGAGAAATGTGCCTCTCAGGATTGATTTTGTGCATAGAGGTGTCCCTTCCTGCACAAAAACAATCCTGCATGAAACAGGAATCCTTGTACCATGGTGCAAGGGTGCCTGCATTGGTGCTGGGCTGCTAAAAGGTCTCCATCTCAGAGGAAAAAGGCAGCAATGCACTGTATGCCTTAAATACAGTGCATCCCTGCACTTTCCCAGTGATGCAGTGCAGCAGGGTGACCTGCTGCTTTACACCGTCCCACTATAACGTAAATACACCGCCTAGTTTGGCAACACTGGCCTGAGATGGGCGACCAAGTCAGTTATGACAGATGTCTAGGGGACCAGAATGGACAATTCGAACAGTTACGTGGCCACCAGTGTGTTTTTAAAGCAAGATCCAAACTTTACAGGACAACCACCATAGACACAGATGGAGTGGTCCTGATGCTGAGGGATGCCGGCAAAGAATGTTCAAATGATGCTCCAGTTGTGGTGCATTTGCTGGTGCTTCTCAGTTCACGGGTTAAGTGGGGCAAACTTTGCCACAGAGATCATGCTTCCTTTAAGTCCTCTACATTGCAGTAGCCAGCCAGCCGATGTTGGTCTACTCGTCAGTCTGCTGCATGTTTAGGGAGAAATCCTTATGTGAAGGCTATTGTCCCTTGGGCTAGTGCAACGATTCCGGACTTGGCTAGCACTCACTGGCCAGGCAGACTAGGGTGCAACTTTTGGCTTTCTCAGATTTGCCCTCCTGGGCGCCTGACGACTGATAGTGACAAAACGTCTGCGGTGGCTACCAACTTGTCCGTTTTGGATCGTCCAGCTCTTGAGTCCCTGGAGCTGGTTCCAGGAGATCATCCAACTCACCCTTGGAGTCACTAAAGGATGGTGCTGGAAATCATCTTTTCCCTGAGCCAGGAGTACAGTCCAAACTTTGCTAGCCCAAAGTGCAGCAGGCGCAGTCCTTCCGATGGTGCAACCTCTGTTTGTGTGGGTCCACAAGCAGGTAGCTAGTTCTTCTTCTGTCTTCTCCCTGGTTCCAGTGTTATATGAGGGTGCTAGGGTGCAATATTCATCCCAGGGAAGTGCCCTGAGGGGACCATGCGGTCACTTGCCAATGGGCTACTGGGTCCCCTCCTACCTCGTGATGAAGGTCCTGTGATGTGTGGCATCTGGCTATCTAAGAATGCCTCCTTCTTGCCTCTTTCAAGATGGCATGACCCTTTCTCGATTGTCATGAGCTAGGTAGCCCACCCTAGAGGTGTGGTTACTTGAGGGCTACAGGTCTATGCTAAAAAGGGTTTGGGGTGAGTTTCCCCCTCTCTGGTGCTGTTGCCATTCTATCTACAGGCACAAAAGGCATACTGCTCAGGGGTGCTGTGGATGACTGCCCATCAAAGGTGTCTTCCTCTTTGAAGCTTGTCTTCTGAGTTAACCCCCAAGACACCATCCTGGCAGAGGTGACACCTCACTCTGCGGTACCTGACTGTGTTCTTGAACCTGGGAATCATTTACATATTCCCCCAAGCGGGCAGAAAGATGTCTGTGTGTGTGTGCCTTTGGTACAATCGGTTGGGAGTGTCAACGAATAGGTGCATCCATACGAAGATCATTTTGATGAATGTGCTCCAATAAAGGACATCATCCTAGTCCCAGGCCAGAAGCCTGTACCCCTAAAGTTTAGGGTGCCTAGGGAAATATATCTCACTCAGGTAGGACTTGAGTGTGTTTATGTTCAGATAGTAGGGCAGATGTTAGTTCACTTCTCACGAGCAGGGATCCTAAACCCTGAAGAATGCCCCAGACCAATACAGGCTCAGAGTGAAGGCAGAAACATGTTGGCTTTTTAATGACAGTTTGAATCATTACAATCACTGTTATAGTCAAAACATCTTTTAACCATACCTGTGGACACCACTATTAAAGGTAGAATATACCGGCAGTCTGTTAGGTATGTTTAACTGATCTGGATCCCACAATTATCCAGTAGATTTTATCTAAGAACTCCCTCCAGTGTAGGCTTACTGAGAGGTTGAGTCTGCCCTGGTACCACTGTCTTACCAGGGTGCGGAGCAGGGCACAATTAAGTGTGTGAGACCATCTCTTCCATAAAGGGGACCCCCCTCACCAACCAAACCAACACAACTTTCCCATATTGGATTTTGTGGTCACTATCAGGTTGAGAATGGCCACCTGAAATAAACCTGGCCCCCACACCTGTTGTGTTCAATAGTGCCTCTACTGGAAGGAAGTGTGGAGTGGATTAGCTCTCGTCTCTCCCTTTGTGTCTAGTGCCTTTGTGAAGCCACTGAACTAGCAGACAGGGGCAACTTTCCAAAAGTTGCTATTTGTTAAAAGTGACATTAATTTCAACTTGACCATCACATCTCAGTTAATGCAGCAATTAATTTGATACCTTAAATAACTGAGTTAAGTAGTCCCCTTAAGAATTTAGCCAGGTTAGGATGCCACCCAGTAACCCTGTGTTAGCCAACGGGGCTACTAACTTTACCCACAGCAAAATGACAATTTGGAAGTGTTGCTGTTAAGAAATATCAAAACATACATGCCTTACTTAACAAAATACAGCTCCCCCTCATAGGGCTCTATAGGTCTTCCTTGGGGGAGACTTATATAATGTTAAGGGATATGGTGGCTTTGCCATTGGTTTAAATGGCAAAGTCCAACTTGCAGTGAACAAGCTGTCCTTCCAGTCTGCAGTGGCAGGCTGGGAGACATTTTGTACTTTGTCAAACACACAGGGTGACCCAAACAGTGCTGCAGCCCTGAGTGGACACGCTGCCTTACATGCCCTGAGTACAATATACTAGGGACTTATAAGTAAGACAGTCCTTGCCAATTGGGTCTATCCAATTCGACATGCAATTGTATAGGTTTAGAACGCTGGCACTGAGGTCTGGTTTTCAGGACTCAGTGCACTCTTAAAGTTAAAAAAACAGCAGCATTACTCCAACAATGTGGGAGTTACCATGCAAAAAGAGGCATTACCTTGCAGGCAAGTTCACTACAGGTTGTTCTTTCAGTTTCAGAAGATAAGGATATCATTTAATTAGATTTTAAACTAACACAAATCCAAAAGTGTGCTGGGTGATGGCAGTTGACAAGTTACAAAGTTGTATTCTAGACAAGTACCAACACGTAGAAAATATTTGAAACGTAAACAGCAAGGCGGGTTTGCCTACCAGCCATTCCCAAATGTACAGAAAAAACATTCAGTATCAGCAAAGGATGCCTACAAATACCAACATGCAATGATAAAAACCTGGACTGGATGAAGCACCCACCCACAGAACTGAGTAAATTCTGAGTCAGTAGGAAGAAGTACAAAAGATATACATCTTTAAATCACACACATTCAAACCCATAAGCAAAATAACCCAGTTAGCACAGAAGCATTTTACCTAAACCTCAGGTCACACCAAAAACAAACAATACATCTAACTAGCAATGACAAAGTAGCACTTCTCATCACACTATCTCCTATTTAACAAACTCATGAACAATATCAGACTCCAATCTGCAACAGCATTCACAATGGCTGCCACTGATTGGTTCAAATCCAAAAAGGTAGCTGAGATTGCCTGTCAAGTACAGCCAAAAGTCATGTGTTTTAATGGAGGCTGAGGAGGACACACACTCCTTTGCGAAAACGCTGCACAGGTCAGTTACTGGCCCTAGATGTGAAGGGGATAGGGTCCATTACAACACAAGAGACACAACATGGCCAATGATTATAAGACTTTAAAATAGAGTCACACAGTGAATGGTCATATTCTTTGAACCTACTGCCCTCATGCTGTCACAGTACTAGAGGCCTACTGCCCGACACTCAAACCTTTTCAGGTGCTGCTCCCATACTGTTTATGTTAGTAAACATTATGAAAGCCACAAGAGGATTGGTTGGGGCAGGCAAAGCCAGCACTCCAAATGAGGCCAGGGAGCAGTGGCTGTATTACCCAAAGCTCCTTAACATTGCACAGGTTGGAGAGACCTCAATTACACATATCAGGCTGTCCATAAGAAGGCACTAATCTGCCTTGACAAGCGCACTTCCCTTCTATCCCTAGCCGGAGACCTCCCGGCTGCCAATCATACACCACTCTACCCTCAACCAGTAAGTTATCCGACCCACATTGCAATATAAGGAGCACCATGACAAAAAATGTATTAAACAGAAAAGCATTTAAGGAAACATTTAAATTAGAGTTTGTAGCAGCTCACAGAGGAGGGGCAACACCTTTACGGCCCAAAGGATGAGCCTCCGTTAGTTTTGGGCCCTTTCCTGTCACAGGTGCAAAGCTCACTGAAACAACTGAGGTACATTCTTTTCTAGAGATGCAGGGGGATACTGGGTGGTAGAAAATGTGTGGCTTCCTACAGGTTCTAGCTCTTTCCCTCACAGATATTTGAGGAAAATGTGTGTTTTTAGATAAAGTTTGAGGTTTTCAGGGCATTGTGGGTAAGAAAACATTGTGGGTTTCACACAAGGCCTACCACCCGGAAATTCCTGGGTGTCTAGTTTTCAGACAAGTGCAGGTTAGACTGGTTTCCTTGGGTGGCAGCTTATCTAGGACACAAATTGCACAGCCACCAACATTGTAAAAAAGGTCCTGTTTTTAGGTGGAAAATGTTGATTTGTCCATGTTACATTTTTGGCACTTTCCTCTCACTGGCACAAGGCCTGCTCACACATGTGAGTTACCAATTGTGTCAGGAGATTTGAGGGAATGCTGTGTGAAAAGAAATTTGTGTCTTTCCACAGATTCCAAAACTTTCTCTCAGAGAAGTGTGAAGAGGATGCACATCCTTACCCAAACTTTGAGGTTTCCAAGGACTTCTGGGTAAGAAAACCTTGTTAGAATCACACAAGGTGCACCACCCTGGACACCCCCAAATTTGTTGTGTTCAGAAATGTCTGAGTACGGTAGGTTTTCCAGGGTGGAGGCTGAGCTAGGGTCCAACATTCCCAGATGCACACATTTTTTTAAAGACTTGGATTCTGCTGAGTGAAATATGAAGTTTCCAGCTCACATTTTTGGGTGTTTCATGTAGCAGCTGCTGGCCTTGCCACACAAGTGGAGTACTGTTTTATTGAGAGATGTGTAGAAATACAGAAAAGTAGAACTTATGTTATTACCAATTGGATTTCTCTATGACATTTTGCAAAATGATCTCTGAATCATATGCTAGAATAGGTGCCCACATATTCAGAGATGTACAGTTTTGCACTGGAACAGAAAATAGACCCAGGCACCAAAATAAAAGTGCCCCCCACTACTGAATTAGATAGCTAAAAGTGTCCTAGGTTTGCAAACTGGGTCACTTTTAAATTTTCACATACATGCTGTTTTAAGTCTTTTGTGTAGTATGGGAGAATGCATGGATTTAAGCTTGGGGTAGGCATAGTCTAAGCTAAAAACAGGGAAATCAACAATAACAAGCATTTGCAATGCAATAGGTAGTGCATTTGCTTGAGTTAGAGCTATTGGCGTTGTAAAGCATACCTGGACTTTTCTGGGTTGACAGCTGCATAATTTGTCCTCTCTGCCACACAGTTACAGTGGCCCTGGATATAACTAAAGCACATTATTCATTATATTTTTTATATTATTATTCTGAGGTCTCTCCCATTCTAGTGTGGGGACCCAGAGATGACCTAGACAGAAACAGCAATTGGGTGGTGAGTTATGGGCGAAGATGTTTTGTAAAAAGAATGCCCTGCAAAGCATTATGGGGCGAGTTTCCAAATGCAGCGAATATTATAGTATCTTGACTCAAAACAGACCCTATTGGGTACCACTATAAAAATAACATTTGTAAGAAACATGGTCATGTAACCATACAGTCAGCCCCTAGAGAGCATAACCAGATGAAAACAGAATGGCAGAAAGTAATTCAGTGTAACCATATACGTAACCCCCCAGAGGGTGTAGTACCTTAAACATTTTAAGGCCTAGCAGGCCTACTGCAATACTATTACAAACAAGTCACTTAAAACACAAACTACTCCCAATTATAAAACAAAAGTTTCAGCCATGGGAGAGCTTAAAAAGACATTAACTGGTGGGAGAGGTTATTATTTTGGGGTCCCCCCAACCTAGTGTGGGGGCCCAGAGATGACCTAGACAGAAAGAATGAGTCATGCAGAACGGTTTGGTGGTGGTCCCATCGTGGTAGGACCACCACAGGCTGAGTTATGGGCACAAATGTTTTGAAAAAGAAATGTCCTGCAAAGCACTATAGAGCTATTTTCCCAAGTTCAATGAATATTGTAGTATCAGCTCTCCCGCTGTGCTGGGAGAACCACTTTGAGGATTTCTGTGTTTTTTTCTGTGCTAAATGCTCCAGGTTGTATATTTTTCAATTGCTAAACTTTTAAGGTGGTACTCATGTAAAGTGCTCCTCCGATTGAGATCGCGCTATGTGAAACTTCACGTAGTCATGTAAAGCACTCCTCAGATCGAGTTTGTGCTATAGGAACCTTTTAAAAAAAAATATTAAATACATTTATAAAACACCCCTCCAGCTTGCAGCGTTTGTGCACAGACACCACAAAGAAACAGCGGCATACCTAAAACAAGAAAGAGGAATAAACAACATACGGGCCACGCAGTGCGAAGCAGTGAGGTAAAAGAAAAAAGTAGGGCACCACACTGATCTATATGGCCGATCGTGCAATAATGTAATAGGGGCAGAATCCCGTGCGGTAACAAAGCAGCCTCAAATGTAAAGAATTTATCAATGAAATCAAGGGAATTTTGAAAGGCAGACCAAGGAATGAATGAAATTGATGGGTGTGTTGCAAGCCCACAGATGTAGATTACAACATGTCGAGAAATAGTGCTTGAGCGCTGCTTAGGCTTGACCAAAAAACGAAAGGTGTTTTTCCTGCTCTGTTTTTCCAGGTGAAAAGTGATAAACGGAAAGGACATATTTATGGCAACGTGTTTATTTTTTTCCACACTTTAGGTAGTTATGGGTGAGAAAAGAATTCTTCTGCATAATTCTATCTATTCTGAGCTGCAGCATTTTTTTATTTGTGGCCTTTGTTAAGCTGGTTCTTATATCCTTTTGCAACAAATATGTAACTGCTTTTAGGTGTGTTTAATTTTGCACTAGAGATTTTAATTGTATTCTTCATGTTTACAAACACCCTATCTCATTCGTATGCAAGAGCACCACACCATGCCCGTAAATTGTTTTTGGGAAGGATGACAGTGTGACTATGTGTTACAAGGAATAATGTCGTACAACATAAGGGTATTGGAAATCACCTCAGAGTTCCATGACCATCTGTGCTTTAAATGGAAACACAGAAGTTCAGGTACTCTCCTGAGAAGTGCTGGTATTCTCACATTAAATGTACTGCAGCAGTGCTGAGAAGTGCAGGCTCCCCCCCTTTGATACTAAATAAGTGCAGGTACTCCGTACCGGACAGTACCTACCCATATAAAGCACTGATGATCATATAAAAGAAGTTGGCTTTTAACCTAGCTCCTCTGCATGGTCACTGAACCCATCTGTGACCTGTATTATCCTTATAATGTTTGGCTGGGGAACTTGATCTCGTACATAATTTGTAAAGTAGCTCAAGAGTGTGAAGATATGTAAATTATCGTGAAGGTTGGACATTATGGGTACAGTAATGGTCTGAAAGGAAACAAATGTATTGTCCACTAAACAATACAAAGGATGGCGGTCACAATATAAAGAAGGCTCTCAGAACTCATCTACCGCTGCTATCACTTTTCACCTACAGCATTTCGTTTTTTTTCAACCGAGTGAGCGCTATAAACATTGAGTACAAATTCCTTCAACTGCACCTTTAGAAATATTTGTCATACAAAAAGCAGTCAAATAAAAAATAAAAAAACTCTTAAGTGGACCTGGAGGCAGACGCAGTTAGTATAATAGAGCCTGGAAAACAAACAGAGGCGTGATAAAATAATTTTAGCTGATGGGTAAAGCTAAAGGCCATGTACAACTCGTGCGCATGCAGCAGTTTGGCACAGGAACTGAAATTTGGTGCAGGCCACGAGTGAGCTAATCCTGCAGCAAAGACCCCTACTTGCACAGACAAGTGGATCCAGTGTGGCAGGCCCTGCGTGCCAGCACCGACAGCCGGCACTGCTCCATTTGGGAGGATTTGAACCCGGGTGGGTCACATGTCTATGGTTGGTCTGAGGAGACCAGCCACAGCCGTGCTGCCCATTGGACCCTCTCTAGGTACTGACTCAGAGACCCGTGCTGCCACCTGGGGCCCTCGTCCTCATGTGACAGCGATAGAAAGAGAATTTAAAAACAAGCAACAACAAGGGAGGGGTGTTGGAGACGGGCAGACACGAACATAAAACTGAGAGACTGGTGGGAGGTGCTGGGTGACAGCAGTGCGAGCTGATTCAAAGTGCCATGGCTGCCCTGAGCACGAGTGTGAAGGAGAGACACAAAAGAAAAAAAAGTAGTTTACTCACAGTAAAACATAGCTGTATTTGTGCAGTAATTCGTGTAACAGGATCAGTCTCAAAGGTGGCAACAAAACCGCCCCAAGGAAGGACAAAGTATTTACCAATTCTATCATGGGATTTTTGAAAGGCAAGCCCACAAACGAGTGACATGGGTGTGGTTAAAAGCCCACAATACTTACAGCAGCTCAGAAGTGCTTGCGTGCTTGACCTAAAGGCCCTCAAACAGCCTGGAGACCGTCCCACACCCTGACCTGTGAGATCAGCTCTATCTGAATGCCCTATAGGTCAGTACGATCCTGTAGATTTACAAATCACCACTGCTCTCAAAATCAACATCTGGTGTACACTTCAGAAGTACACAGGTTTCCTTCATACTCATTTTCATTCTTTATATTTTACCATATGAATTGCTCTGTATGTGGTACACAATGGAAACCTATTGTAAGGTGCAGTTCATTGGTCTGCTCTGGTGACCTGGGTTCTTAGAGGACCTACAATCCCTATGTATCCCAACAACCAGAATGATCTAGGGGAGGTAACAGTAAATTGCTTTTGTAAATTGCCCATTGCAACAAGAAGATACAGATAAGAATGTCACAAGTGGCTGTTTTTTTCCTGCTCATTTTCGAGATTTTTTTTTATTTCAACAGTTAGGTTTTTTGGGAAATCCTTAAGGGATCTACACAATTGTCCACTTGCGAAATTTAGAATTTTGTCTACTTTACTGAAATGTGCAGTTTTCTGATCACACCCACGGTTATCACACCTGTTTCCACCACAAACTGTAAGTAGGTTAAAAGCACACAAATTAGTAAAAATGGGCTCCCTCCTGGAAATATTACAAAATGTTGGTAAAATTTCGTTTTTGGACATAGCTCAACTTGTTCCTGAAAGTTGAGAAGATGGTGATTTTAGCCCAGCAAACCTTTCGCTGATTCTGTTTTTAGGAAATAAACAAACACTTTCTCCCACAGCATTTCTTCCTATTTTTCACCAAAGTTTAGCTATTTTTGGCTATGTTCTGGGTTTCCTCCAGGGGAATCCACAATCCCTGGATACCATTGAAATCCCCATGATTTTGGGATAAAAAAGGACACAAATTTGGTGAAGATAACTTATGCAGATTTTTTTTATGGAGGTGTAAGTGCAAAATACCCCTAATAGCAAGAACAGGGCTCAGCACTGGCGTAAAAACGACCCAGCAGTTAAGAGGTTAACATTTTCACCACACACCGGGCAGGCAATGTGCATGGTTTTGCTTAGGACTCTTGGCAGGAACTGTGACAAAAATGCCTTTCTTTCTCTAAATTATACATACTTTCACTATCAATTTTCACCCTGCTCAATTTACACACATAACTTAAACAAATGTGAGCGACTTAAAAAAACTGAAAATCTTACTCATACTTTCATGAGCCGTTGCGCGCCGGGATTTCTGTGCAGCGCAGATTCGTGAAGTTTCAAGTGATTCTCCATCTATCACTCACTGCGTTTTTGCCTCTCCTAACCACCCGTGCACTTGGAGAGTTACTAAAAAGAGTTATGTTGCATTTAACAGTTTTACGCTGTGCGCCATGACGATGAAAGCTTCAGGCCTGATGGCTGCGGGTATAAATCTGCACGTAATCTGAGACACTTCACCCACGCCTGCGCCAGCATCCATCAAAAGTGACCAAGCGAGGGGCCATGTCTCACTCTCTGGGAGCAGCGCCGTTAGCATAGCAAACCTAGGACTTGAAGTATCTGCGGTGAGGGATAGCCGGTACTTTATTACCGGCGTCACACTAAGGGTATTTAGGATTCCCTTGGGTGCTCAAAAAGGAGACAGGCCTCTTTACATTCTGAACTCACTGAGCGTTATATTAGTTCTGCCTCGCGTGCACCTTAAGGCCCATTTAGCTTCTGAGAGCGGAAGACGGATCTGTGCGCTTGGAACGTCCACTGGGCCTGGGATGATGGATCTGGGCCCGGACAAGCATTGTGATGGGGGCGAAAGAAATCGATGTGGAGAAAGCAGGTGTGGTACCAGGTAAGCTTACATCTGGGCATTAAGGGCCAGATGTATCAAAGGGTTTTACCCATTTTGTGTCCTTGGGAAAATGTGTTCATGCATGTGGCCCTAAATGTATTATCACACAGATGAAGCCTGCATTATATAGGAATCGATAGGCAGACAGATGGGTATTAGGATCGAATACACTAGCACTTCATGATGGCCATTTAGCAGGGTATCAGATGAGAGTGCAGTACGCTATCAGAAAGGCAAGCATTTGGGCACGACATAGAGAGTAGGGCATTATATGTGAGATAAAGTAACCCCTGCCATAATTTTAAGGATATTTCAAGTCACCGAAGAGTTACGTCACCATCTAGAAGAACAAGGCTGTAGGTCACACAATAACCCTTCCCACAAACCACTTAAATCCTTGCTATGGTGCTCTCCAAATGAACGAGAGGATGTTTGTAAAGATGAACAATACAATTAAAACCTTTACTTTAAAATAAACACACGAAAAAGCAGTTAGATATGTGTTGCAAAAAAGATATTAAAATCAGTTTAATACATCAGACTTTATTTTAAAATGCTGTAGCACAGAATGTGTGGAAACATGCAGAGAGCTTCTATCTTTCCTATAATTAACTAAAGTGTGAAAAAAATAAACATGTCATAAATCTCCCCTTTCTGCTTATGACTAATTGATCTTGAAAAACAGTGCAGAAGGAGGAAACATTTTCCTTTTTAAAGTGCAGCTCTAGGTATGGCCCGTAACTGGCCTTTTCCTTCTGCTATTGGCTCTGGCAGCAAGCGTTCTGATTCAAAACTCAACTGTAATGAGTTATTACAGTTGAGTAGCTATGCTATTTCTTTACTACAGGCAGCTAGTAGGTATAATGACATTAGAGACAGCCTTTTGCACAGAGTTTACAGGCTCCCATGTATTATATGGCTACAATATACAATGGGAAGGTCCTGGGTTATCTGATGTGCATGCAGAGGGGCATCAAATGAATATGAAATAGGGCCTTACATGGGCAGGCAGTGAACCATGAGATATGGACGGAGCAAGCAAGCAGTAGTGCAGGAAAAAGGAAAGCAGTAGTATATGACCGCATGTCCATGCATGAGGGCACCAAAACAGTAATGCAATAAGACGTTTATGGAGCTGCAGCAAGAATTGCTGTTGGGAATATCATATGCTATGCTTCAATGCATCAGATAATGAGATTGGCATTGTATGTTTTTAGCCCACACAATGTTATGGTTGCCATAATCTCTCAGTCTGTGGGGCATATTTATACTTTGCTTGCGCCGTTTGAGCATCAATAATTTTGATACTAAAATGGCGCTGAGCTAACTCCATATTTATTTTTGAAGCTAGACCCATCTAGCATCAAGATATTGGAGTTAGTTTCATGTTGTGGATGTGGCAAACTACCTTGCGCTAATTAGATGCAAGGTAGGCATTCCCATCCACAATATGATGCTAACCCCCTACCGCCTTATTTATACTCTGGTGCAGAAACAATGCACACAGAGTAGGCTGACCCAAATAATGGTGCTGAGCCTGCCTTGGTAAGACCAGGCGTTAGGGTACCTGTGGAACCATTTCCCTGGCCACCATGGAATGGGCCCACAGATGCTACCCCAAGCCCCAGCAACACCCCACCCACACCAGAGGGACACTATTGGATGGGGGACCCCATCCTGGTTAAGTATAGGTGAGTATTTTGTCCTTTTTTTAATGTGCATTTGGGGGCCCCTTACATGGGGGGCCCCTGCCTGGCACTGGGTCTTATGGCCTTGCTGAGGGGGCACTGGTCCCCTGTGCTGGCCATTGAGGTGGTGGGCATGACTCCTGTCTTTACTTAGACAGGAGTCATTTTTGGGTGCTTGTGCGTCAGAAAATGACACTAGGCTTGTTAGCTGCATATTTATTGCCACTAACCAGACTAGCGTCATTTCTGAACCACTAGTGCCTTTTACCCTACTGCCACCCCACCCAGCTAGCATCTTTTTTTTAGATGGTAACCTATCCTTAGCACCAGCGTGTACCATTCCATAGATATGGCGCACGGCAGCCGCTATGGATTAGTGCTAGCCGGCCCTAAGAAGTTTGCCGCAAACCGGCGTTAGCACAGTTTTGCAGCAAAAACCATAAATATGCACCTGTGTGTTTACTTCGAGAATAAAAGTTACAATACAAACTAGAAGGTTTGGCGCTGTTATGTGGTTTATTTAAAAAGCGTAATGCACACCCAAAAAAGGTTTGTTTGCGCTTCACCACTGACATAAAAAGAAAGACCAGCCTGCCTTGAACCCAACCTATACTTAAGTAGTAAAGACCTTTAGGTTTTTTGGAAATGTTTAGTCCTTAACCGACCATTAGGAGATGGATAATCCTTGAGACTAGAGTCTGCACCAGTTTGAATAGAGGGTTGGGGTTGGATCCAGCTCAAACCTAAAGATAACAATGAATTTCATATTTTAAAAGATTGGGGCCAGGCCAGGCAAATTCTGATGCACAATGCACAATGTGCACAAGCCAAATCTGGTAGTCAATGCAGGGCTCGGAGAAGTGGAATGGCCCCAGGGCAGACTAACCCATCCTTTAAGACTTCCACCCAACGTACAAGAAACCTAAGATGGCCCAGGTATGTAATAGTTCAGTTGTAAGTCCACCAAAGTGCGAAAACAGAATTACTTTTTGGCTGAATGAGGCAAGGCCGAATTTTACCTCGTAGTCGAAGTTGGTAAAAACAAGGGAACAATGCTGTGACCTGGATGCAGCGATCAGGTCAGCTAAGCTCAAAGTGTGGTGAATTCCCAAGTCCTAAGGCCAAAATGCAGATTTCAAGATATCCACCAAACCAGCAACAACCGTTATTTTAAACTGATCTGCGTTAAGCTTGAGCCAGGGGCTGCCCATCCAGCCTGCAACAAACATTTTGGAATATATCTGCTGTCAAACCAAAATCTCCATTCGAAAGAAGGAGAATCTGGAAGTCTTCATAAAGCATTTAAAACCTGAAACCTCGTGACAGAACCAAGATGGCAAGGAAAGAAGAGGAGGCAAGGCACAACTATTACATACTGCTTTTTACTTTTCTCCCAAAATACATTGTAAAAATAACCCCTGGTATATATATATATATATATATATATATATATATATATATATATATATATACACACACACACACACACACACACACACACACCGGCTCAGCTCATGACCTCACCCTTGAAGTGACATGAAATTACAAATGACATAAATTAGCTTTAGGCCTGCAGCTATCATTAGTGCAGCAGGCACAGTTGCACTGTGACCCAGGAGAGTGAGCAACTCACAACACCCAAATTATGAGGAGCACAATTTTTTGGTCTGTTTCTGTTTTCGTTTGATGAATTTTCCCTATTATAAATCTCACACTGATTGTGGATTATGAGCTACAGAAAAGGTATTCATGAAAAGATCTCATCTGCACTACCCATGGGCTTAGCCCTGCCCCTCCCTGATCCCCCAGTCCTTGCCGTAAAGTTTTAGAGGGGGGCATCAATGATGACAATTATGAATGTAGTATTAATTTGAATATGTGGTGTCATTTATTGAGTGTTGTTACTTAGTGGTATACATTTTGTGACATCAAAAGCATAGTTTTTGGTGTACAAGTTATGGTGCATGGCTGTTATGCACATTATTGATTGAAAGGCTAATAAAAATCGGCAAATGTCTGTGGTTTTAGGTTTTGCAACCATAACTTCACTTTAAGTGTGTTTTTAAAGAACATTTAAAGGTTTTTTTGATGATATACTACCCCCAAATTCTTTTAAATAATTCCTTTCACAGGTGCTCCTATCCTTTGGCCATACAGAGCTGGAACTACCCGCACAGCCTGACCTATATCCAGGCCTTGTGCCAAACATCACTGCACTATTATTTCTACATTTGAAAAATCTTGGGGTTTGCATACCCCCAAAGGGAGGGTTCACAAATCCTTAGAAACTCTTGGACCCTTGCAAGACCCTGTCTTGAGTTTTCAGACCCAGCCAGAGGTCCACAAACTCAAGGGGGGCTCGAACAAGGGTCTAAGAGCAATAATCCTCAGGTTCATGGACCCTAAGATGAGGTTGGCGGACCTCAGTGCCTCACGGGGGCTTTGAATGACATGAAGCTCAAAGGGACTGAAACCTATCTCTCTCTTTGGAATTTACCTGCAGGTGAGCTAGATACAGGGCAGAGCAGATCTCACTTCCTTCTGAGAGTTACTGCACAGTTCTTGGCATCCCCTTAAGTGTCCTGATGAAGCATTCCACCATTCCATTGGTTTTTGGGTAGTATGGTATGGTGAAGCAGCAAGTAACACTGGCTTGCTTCCATAACTCACTCACATAGGAGGAGATTGTAGTGGATCCTATTCAGCTTTAACAGGAATCAGGAGTTTAGCTTAGCTTACTCTGTTTTAGCACATGTATTTAATTATTTCTTCCAAGATGGCTGCCATGTTTATAGTTAGGAAGATGTTTTAGTTTCACTTTATCAGTGCCACTCTGTGAAGGCATCACCATCGGCATCAAAGATAAATGTAGGATACATTGGTATTTACTTCATGAACTTTCCCACTTTCGTGTGACAGTAACATAATGTACCTTTTCAGGGAATTGTTTATATAATTGCCGCCCCAAGCAAGCCTTCTTATCTATTGTTTGGGAACAAACCTGTGTCAGGGGTCCTACAAGATCTGTATAAATACATCTCATACAGACAAGATAATCAGAGGGATTCCTAAAAGATGCCATCAACGCTATCTAGGCTACACATCGCCTTGATGCTGACCCAGTCTTTGTGTTCCCACAGAGTCTGATCTAGAGTCCTCATTCCAAGGTAACAAGGGTTGGGGGGCTCTTCTCATGGACATGCTACTGGCAGATTAGGTTTAACACACCTAGCTCTCTTTAGGTTAGACATTAGGTTTATCATGCTACGGTATTAGGGCCTATTTCACATCTATTCCATATTACATGTTATTGCAAGATGGTGGAGGTCTTTGTCTTCATGACTCTTGTCTTTACCATTCTGTTTCTTGCATTGTTCATTATCCTAATCATTGCAGCCCATGCATTTTACACTAGATTGCAGTCTTGTTAATAAATCTATTGAAAACTCTACTGCATCTGTTTCATTGCCTGTGTTTAACTGAGACGTGTTGCTCATGTGAGAAAAGGGTAATCTCTTTTTAACCACAACCTCCCTGAGATGTCACATTCTTGAGTCCGTGCATGTAGGCTGCCACAAATCACCTTTTACTGTTTGGGTTTTTGGTGAGGTACTGCTTGTGAGCTGGGAGGGTTGGGCCAACAGTTGCGACTTGTTGTGGGATTGGCCTAGTTGCCTACAAACAAAAGTGCTGTCATCCCTAAACCAGCAGTCTTGCCTAGAGCAAGCGTCAAACTACGACAAGATGAAATGTGTTTTTGGTCATAAAATATAGTCGTGGGGAATCCAATTTTGGAGAAGGTGCCATCACCTTAGTGGTTGTACCCTTTCAGATCTATCACCTATGAGCACCTGTTGGTGTGGCGCACCATATCTGAGATACACTTGTTGGCTAACACAGAAAAGTGGTCTGAGGAATCCACAATGTCTATTTCCATCGACGCATATCTACTTCAAGGACCGTTACAGACCCTATGAGTTCCCCTGGCCATGCAACTATAGTCATGGAGAGAAGGAAGGTTTCCAGAGTGTTGACTTCTTGCTAGCCAACTTCCATAGCTGATATGATGGTGGAACTGGGAGGGGCAGGGAGCTGGCTAATGCTCCTCCAGAACAGAGGATTGACAACAGCACAAACATGCCATGTGCACCCGATGCAGATGTGGCTCTGTGCATTGCTTCGGAAAATAATACCTATGCCATCTCCTGTGAAAGGTGCATAGTTCTCATGGGGGTTCATCTAAGCCATCCCATTCTCCCAAGAGAGCTTACCTGGTTAAAAATTCAGAATATACACCCTGGCAGGGACCCCAGCAGCACATGGGCACAGCCATCATGTTCTAACACACTCCTTGTACTGCAGAGGTGTTGGGGCTGGACGACCTCAATAAGAAAGGGCGACGCAGAAAGAACTAGGTCAGCATAGCTGGCCAAGCAGGCTTCTGGGACTAGCCCAGGTCATCAAGTCAGCAAACAGAAATCCAATATTCTGTTTCTTTCTTTACCCTACCATCAACGGCCAATCCATAACATCCCCACTGTCTACTTGGTCATTGCCACTAGTTCCGGGAAGAATTTGATCAGGGTTGAGGTACTTCCTCTAAACAAGAAGTCTTCAAATGTTTTTGCTCTTAGCCTCACAAAACAAAATGTATTCAAGTCGGCCCCCACTACAACGTTATGGCAAGTATTAGGAGGGTTTAGAGGGGCAAGGCTGAGCACAGGGGCAGTGCTTATAAGAATATTTCATGAAAACATTTTCTGTAGCTCACAATCCACCATAAATATGAGAATTATTATAGGACAAATGTATCAAACAAAAACAGAAATAGACTAAAAAATTATACTCCCCATAATTTTGGTTTTGTGAGTCACTCCCATTCCTGGGCCTCAATGCAACTACACCTATTGAACTAATGATAGATGCAGCCTTGAGTAGCACTCTATTTCCTCTGCCTCTTTGACCCCTTCCCACTATGACTGATCATCATTTCAATATTGAAACAGCCTCTCCTGGAATAATATACCAAAATAAATTTGATATCCCTCTCCTTTACCCCCATCAAAACAAATGAAGGGACCTTTGCTTTTCCATTATCTCCTTATTAAATTGTTATTCCTTTTGCTCTGCTCTCCACGGATCCCTCCTCCTTCTCCCCCTCTCCACAGCAAGGCATGCTGCTCCTACCATCTTTCAAAGGTTACTGATAATTCCTTTTAGTTGAGAGTAGGCGGTCTTACATTTGTCATGCTCCTCAACATTCTGTTATCTACATGAATCTGCACTCTTCTCTAGCATTATTTAGATTAAATCACATGTAGCTGTAGACTGCTACATTTAGTAGTCTCAAGACACCTCAAATCCATGAAAAATTTAATGATGAGTCATTTTGCCTATCGGGATTTGTTTTCAGACAACCATGAGGGATCATTTAGATGATTGTGATGAGCTGGAGAATTGCCCAAAGTTGATGGTGCTGTTGCTCACCAAACTGGTGGTTCCATCATCTCATTTAGAGGTGAGGGAAATGCAGAATTTGTGCTAGCTCTGCCATCAGATACCTCTGACATGATGTCCTGTCTTCTACAGGACTGTAGGGTCATAGTGGTGGTTATCCCAGCCTATGTTTAGTACATGTGCAACGGGCACACCGCCGGCGTGCCAAAGGCGCAATGAAGGCAAGCACATCCGTGCCCGTATGCAACTTGACTGCGTCCAGAACCAGGACCTGTGGCTCTTCCACTCCATGAAGATACACTGCTGCTGACCTCCGAGCCCTGAACCCAGAACGTTCCAACAACCACTGCTGCCACACATCCCCATGTACTACCAGAGGACCGTTATCCTGCCGACACTGCTGCCTCGCCTTCAGCACCGAAGCAACCAACACCAGCAGCACCAGAAATGCAGCTGCACCCGACACATCGACCAAACCACCATGACACAACTCCAGTGCATCCTACTTAATGCATGTTGACTAGTTAAACACGCCACCAAGGTCTGGGACACGTCATCCTCCTCACAGAAATCTGGCTCAACCCTTCCTCCTTACCAGACATTGCCACTGCCATCCCTGACGGTTACAAGGTAACTCACCAGGACTGAACTAACAAGCAAGGAAGCGGAATCGCCATCATCTACCAGGACACCATCCTCTGCACAACATCCCCTGATGACCCAACATGGTAATTAATGAACACCTGAGAGTCCAACTCCCGACACATGGCTAAAGCACCATCAGAGGCACCCTTGCCTACAGGACCACACCCCAGCTTGTGCCACGCCATCCCAGAACTTATCGTTCTGAAAGCAATCGACTCTGAGCACCACTTATTCCTAGGGGACCTCCCACTTCTACCTCAGCAACCCCTGTGATGCCAACTCTATCAACCTACTGGAAAGCTTGAGCAACATCGACTTCAAGTAGCTCATCACTGACTCTACCCACATCGAAGGACACACGCTGAACCCCATCTTCACCTCTATCGACAGAGTCATGTACATCCACACACCACTCACCTGGTGCAACCACCACAGCGTACACTTCACCATCTCAAGACCCACCTAGCCCAGCACTGTTCCCACCAGATCCACACGTAGAAACTGGAAAAAGGTGTCAGAAGACCAGTGGAACAACACTTTCCGCTCCCACCTCCCAGACTCCACACACGACCCTGAACAAGCAG